>NC_064812.1:46554304-46767923 GCF_023721935.1 Panthera uncia | reverse complement strand
CCCCCCCTTCTCCTTCTATTTCCACTCCTCATTCTTCCCCTCCTCCTTCCCCTCCTTTTTAAAATTTCCTGATTGCTTTTCTGCAGCAGTTTCCTGATTTAGCTGTCCTCTATGCCTCTGACTTACCCCTTTTCTTTCTTACACAGTACTGTCTTCCATGGTGCTACAAGGGTTATTTTCCTGTAACCATGTCTGACTCTATCTATCTACCTATGTATCTAGTCTTTCTACTTACCTACCTACCATCTATCAATCAATCATCTATCTAATCTATCTGATCTCTCTCTTTCCCTCTCTCTTTTAATTCTTATAGCTGGAAAGTTATTCTTTCTTTTGCTTCTCATTTGATTTGTTTGGTACTCTGTCTTTTTTTCTTGAGTCTGGCTAAAGTTTATCAATTTCGTTTAACTTTACAAAGAACCAAATCTTGGTTTTATTGATTTTTTCTCTGATTTAGTTTCTATACCATTTATTTTTGCTCTGATCTTTATTATTTCCTTCCTTTTGGTCACCTTGGGCTTTGTTGGTTCTTTGTCTAGTTCCTTTAGGTATAAGGTTAGCTTGTTTATTTGAGCTCTTTCTTGGATGATAATTTTTGTGTTGGTATCTGTTTATTTGAGTAAGCAGTCTCCTCATTCAGACTTTACAGGTTCACTGTGGCAGGCAGTTCTTTACAAATCAGGTCAGTTTGGATTTGTGGCATGTTTGCTGGAACATCTTTGAGCAGGTAGGGCTTCCTATCCATTTTGTTTTTGGGCAAGGCCACTCCTCAAGCTCTGAGCTTAGGTGAAGTAGGTGCTGCTGGCTGAGAACAGTTGGTTAGGACTTCTGGCTTGGTTCCCTGACCAAACTAGGTTGTAGCCTCCATGTTTACCTGGATTCTCTGGTCAAGCTTCCTAGATGGTTGAGTTTGGTACCATACTCAGCAGTAAGTGCAGCTATGAATTAGTTTTCCCTCTCTGGAAGGGCAGCAGGAAGAGAACCAGGGACATCCAGGCTCATTGTTTGGGAACCCAAATCAAGCAAGAGTATACACTACAGTCCCTTAACAGCTGAGACCAGTAGTTTTACTCTGCAGACAAGGAAAGCCATGGACAATGCTCTCCGTATAAGTGCCACTGTAAGCAGGGCTGTTGGATGAGTTATTTAACTTCTTATGTGTTTCGGTCAGGTTCCCTGGTTGGGTATTTAGCAATGAGAAGTATTATGAATTAGCTCCCCTGCATGAGTGCAGTGGGAGAACTAGTTCCAAGGCCACTAAGTCTCTTAGTTTGTGTTCTTGACACTGTCTTTGCTCTACATATTATTAGTTCTGCCCGCTGGACTCAGCTCAAATGTTTCTGAGTTACATAGCTTATGGTTCTGGTCATGCTTTCTGGTTGGGCAGGTCAGGGACCTTCATTCACTATTGGACTTCTCTATGACTCAGCTCTCCTGCCTGGGCATGAATGAGAGCCAGCCCCAAGCTCCTGCTAAATTTTTCCAACCAGCCTTTCTAGTTAGGGGGATCAAGAGATTCGCTCGAAAGTGAGTGGGACTATGAATCAACTCCCCTGCCTAGGTGTACAAGGGGAACCTCCAAGCCTGGTCCTGATTTTTCTCTGTAGGTGATCTCTCTGCCTGCCGGCCTCTGCTCAAAGCATGCAACTTCAAGGTGTTCTTGCCAGACTTCTGGTCAGACAAGGACAGGGGGCCAAACTCAGCAGTGGGCCAGGCTATAGTTCCCTGGTTAGACCCCGCCAGTGACTTTGTTTTGCCGATGTGCAAAGCTGCTAGTTGTGTCTACTCCTGGACTCTGCAGGTAGAAACTCATTCTGCCCAAATCTGAGCGCTAGTTGTTGCAATTCCTTCCCCCTCTTCTCTGTTACAATCAGATTCCCAGCCCCACAGACTCCCTTGAAATCCCTAGGGAGTGAAATCAGAGTGGGGGCTCCTGAGAAGCAACCCATGATGATGGGGGGAGCTGGATGCCCCCCTGGGTTCTCTTTTCTCATCATTGAAAGCATACAGTCAGAAGAGAGATCACTGTATGGTGCTGCACAAGCCTGGGGGAAGGATAACATGGTCAGCATGTAGCTGCTCCTTTTACCCTTCTAAAAAAATTTGTCTCAGTCTGGATAGCACAGCAAGATGCTTTGGCCTTACTCCCAAGTTAAAGTATTCTTTCAGTGTTGCCTTGCTCATGAATAGTTGTCAGTAGTACTTCTTGCGAGGGGGCGTGAAGTCAGGAATGGCCAACGTAGTCATCTGTGGCATCACTCCTGCATTAATTTTAATGACAGGCAGAAACAGTGAAAGTTGATCTAAATTACAAGTGGACACATTTTTAGTGTGGGAGTATGAAACTGGTATTTTCTTTACAATTAGAGTACAACTTAATCATAGTTAGTCATTGCATTTTCTTTTTTCAGCATCAGAAGAAAACTGCTAAGGGTTCAGCAGTATTTCACTGTGCTTTGAAAGTACCTCTTGTTGAAAGTGAATTGAAAACAAAGCAACCTTTCTACATTTTCTGTAACAGTAATTTCAAAATATTTTAGAAATAAAATGAGTTTTCCAGAAAAAAAAATTCTCTCAGTTGTGATCAAATCTTTAATCCATTTTGTGTTTATTTTTATTTATGAAGTCCAGTTGCATTCCTTTGCATGTGGATATCCCACTTTTCACCAATACTGTCTGTTGAAGAGCCTTCTTCCTACAGAATATTTTCTTGACACTTTTGTCAAAGATCCGTTCCTTTATTTGTATGTTTTATTTTGAGGCTTCCTATTCTGTCCTGTTTGTCTCGGTTTTAGTACCAGTACCATACTATTCTGATTACTATAGTTATGTAATGTAGTTAGAAATTAGAAAATGTGACACCTCCACCTTTGTCCTCTTTCTCAAGGTTATTTTGACTATTCTAAATGCATTTTAGAATTTTTTTTCTTTTTCACTGAAAAATGTCATTGGGATTTTATAGAGATTACACTGAATGTGGATCACTTTGAGTAGTATGGACATTTCAACAATATTGCTTTCCGGTCTATAAACATGATGTCTTTCCATTTATTTGTGTTTTCCTTTCTTTTGGCAATGTTTTATCCTTTTCAGTGTATGGGAATTTTACCTCATTGTTTAAGTTTATTCCTGCGTATTTAAAAAAAATTAATGCTTTTATTTATATTTGAGACAGACAGAGCATGAGCCAGGGGAGGGGCAGAGAGAGGGGGAGAAACAAAATCTGAAGCGGGCTCCAGGCTCTGAGCTGTCAGCACAGAGCCCGACGTGTGGCTTGAACTCATGGAATGTGAGATCATGACCTGAGCTGAAGTCGGATGCTCAGCCAACTGAGCCACCCAGGCACCACATTCCTGAGTATTTTTTATGCTGTTGTAAGGTTTTCTTAATTTTCACTTCTGATAGTTCATTGATGGTTCATACAAACACTGATTTTTGTATGTTGATTTTGTGATTTATTTTTTTTTTACCCATTGGTGTTCATGACTTTGTTGTTTAATTTCTACATGCATGTGAATTTTCCAATTTTTATTGTCACTTTTTATGCTTTGGGTAACTCTAAGGGTTTGCCCATTTTATTTACCTTTACAAAAACTTCCTGTCAAAATTGTTGATTTTCCCTATTGTTTTCCATTCTCTATGTTTGTTTGAGATCTCTTTTTTAAATATGGGTATTTATCAGTATAAATTTTCCTCTCAGTACTGCTTTTGCTGCATCATATAGGTGTTGGATAGGTGTTTTAAAATGTATGTTTGTCACATTGAATTTTCCACTTTACTACTTGATTTATTTTTTTTACCCATTGGTGTTCATGAGTTGTTTAATTTCTACATACAAGTGAATTTTCCAATTTTTATTGTTACTTATATCTTATTTCATACCATTGTATTCAGAAAAGCTGCTTCATATTATAAATTCTTGTGATTTGGTTTGTGGTTCAATCCATGTCTATCATGGAGAATGTTCCATGTATGCTTGGGATGAATATGCCTTCTGCTCCTGTTTGATAGAATGTCATGTATATGTCTGTTAGGTCCATTTTGTCTACAGCGTTATTCAAGTTTGCTATTTCCTTATTAATTTTCTGTGTGGATGATCTATCCATTGATGAAAGTGGGGC
Organism: Panthera uncia; assembly: GCF_023721935.1. NCBI lineage: Eukaryota > Metazoa > Chordata > Mammalia > Carnivora > Felidae > Panthera > Panthera uncia. Next base: position 46,763,802 of record NC_064812.1, on the reverse strand, counting down.
ATTGAAATCTTCTTTTATTATTGTACTGATATCCATTTCTTTTTTTAAAGATCTGTGAATATTTGATTTATATATGTTGGATTTGGGGTGCATATTTTATTTTTAACTATTATATTTTCCAGATGAATTGACACTTCCCTTATTATAAAATGACCTTCTTTGTCTTTTGTGACAGTTTTTTACTTTAGGCCTATTTTGTCTGATACAAGTAGAGCCAAACTTTCTCTTCTTAATTTTCCATTTGCGTGGAACATCTTTTTCCACCCCTTCAGTTTTAGTCCATTTTTTCTTTGATTTAAAGTGAGTCTTTTGTAGACAGTATATGTCTAGATCTTTTAAAAATGCATTCAGCCACTCTCTATTTTTTATTGGCAGGTTAATCAATCTATTTATAAAGTAATTATTAATAGGTGAGAACTTACTATTGACATGTTGTTGTTTTCTATTTGATTTATGGTTCTTTTGTTTATCTTTTCCTCTCGCCATCTTCCTTGTGATTTAAAAATTTGTTTGTAGTGATGTGCTTTGATTCATTTCACCTTTTCCTTTGTATATTTATTATATGCAATTTCTTTGTGGTAATATAATATAGTTAGAACATAAAACATCTGCTATCTACATAAAACATCTTAGGGGTGCCTGGGTGGCTCAGTCAGTTAAGCATCTGACTATTGATTTCGGTTCAGGTTATGAACTCACGGTTTGTGAATTCAATCTCCACATTGGGCTCTGTGCTAACAGCACAAAACCTGTTTGGGATTTTCTGTCTCCCTCTCTCTCTGCCCCTCCCTGCTCATGCACTCTCTCTTTCTCAAAGATAAAATAAAAACATTAAAAAAAATCTTAAAGTTATGTCTGTTTTAAGCTGATAACAATTTAGCTTCAATTACGTCAAAAACTTTACATTTTTGCCAAACCCACACACTTTATGTGATAGATTTAACACTTTATGTCTTTTATATTGTGTATCAATTAACAACACTTTTTTTTCTTTTCACTTTTATATTAGAGTTAAAAGTGATTTACAAATCCATTAAACTATTACAGTATTCTGCATTTGTCTCTATGTTCACCTTAACTAGTGAGTTGTATACATTCATAAACTTTCATGTTGCTTTTTAGAATCTTTTCATTTAAATGTGAGGAATTCCTCTTAGCATTTCTAGTAAAGCAATATAGTGGTAATGAATTCCCTCAGGTTTTATTTGTGTGGAAAAGCCTTTATCTCTTTTTTTATTTCTGACGTACAGTGTTGCCTCATATAGTGTTCTCAGTTGGTAGGACTTTTTCAGCATTTTTAATATATCATCCCTTTCTTTTCTGGCCTACAACTTTCCTATTGAGAAAGTGCTCAGAGTTTTATCAGGGCTCCTCTATGGAAGTAATTTTCTCTTGCTTCTTTGAAAGCTTTCTCTTTGTCTTTGGTAAAAATTTTATTATAATATATCATAGTATACTGTTGTTCTTTAGGTTCACCTGATTTGGAATCCTTTGAGTATTATGAATCTGGATATCCATTTCTCTCTTATGATTTGGAAAATTTTCAGCCTTTATTAGTTGTTTGTTTATTTATTTATTTAAATATTTATTCACCTATGAGAGAGAAAGAGAGACAAAGCATGGGTGGGGGAGGGGCAGAGAGAGAGGGAAACACAGAATCCGAAGTAGTGTCCAGGCTCCAGGCTGTCAGTACAGAGTCCGACCTGGGGCTGGAACTCACAAACCCTGAGATCATGACCTGAGCTGAAGTTTGATGCTTAACCGACTAAGCCACCCAGGCACCCCTATTTATTTATTTTGATAGAGAGTGAGTGAGTGAGTGAGTGAGTGAGAGAGAGAGAGAGAGAGAGAATATGAATATCCCATGCAGGTTCTGCACTATCAGTTTAGAGCCTGGCGCAGGGCTCAAACTCATGCACAGTGAGATCATGACCTGAGCCGAAATCAAGAGTCAGACGCTTAACCAACTGAGCCACCCAGGCATTCCAGCCCTTATGTTTAAAAATAATATTTCTGCCCTGTTCTGTCTTCTACTTCTGTGACTCCCATAACGCATAATGTCTTATCCTCTGAGCCTTCCATATATTGGTTTTCATGATGGTGTCCCATAGTTCCCTTTGGACTTTCTTCATGGCTTTTTATTCTTTTTCTTTTTGTCTTCCGACTGTATAATTTCAATGATATCCAGATCATTGTTTTTTTTTTCTTCTAATTGATCATTTCTCAAGTTGAATTTTTTAGTTCAATTGAATTTCTATTGAATTTCTTAGTTCAATTGTACTCATTGGGTCCAGAATTTCTCTTGTTTATCCTTTTTTTCCTCTTAATTTCCTTGGTTATTCTTGATTTTTGTTTGTTTGAGAGAAGGAGTGAATGGCAGAGAGGGGCAGAAGGAGAGAGAGAGAGAATTTTAAGCAGACTCCTTGCTCAGCCCCTACATGGGGCTTGATCCCATGACCCTGGCATCATGACTTGAGCTGAAATCAAGTCAGATGCTAACTAACTGAGCCACAGAGGTGCCCCTTTTTGACCATTTTTATTGCTACTGAGGTAGCTAGGGGGAGGGCACCTTCCTTCAACTTGCTTGTACAGCCTGGAGAAGGCACAGAACTGAGGCCACTCCTTTAAGATAGAGGGAGGAAGAAATTTGACTTAAAACCAAAACCCCCGATCTTTTAGTGCAGTCCCCAAGGGTCTGGTTTCTGTCATACCTCACAAAGAATTCTGAAAGAAGTGTTGTGGTTAGACACCAGAAAGAGCAAAAGATTACAGGTTCCTTAAAAAAAAAAAAAAAAAAAAAAAAGACTGGGGCAGCTAGGAACCTAGGAACCTCAACCACTATAGTTGGTGAAGGTTTTCCCAGCTAAAACCAGACATAAAGACTGGACATCATATCTGTTTCTTCAAATGTGCAGACACTAGTACAAAACTTCAGGGACATGAAGAATTAGGAAAACACAACACAATTCAAAGAACAAAACATATCCCGAGCTACTGACCCAAAGAAATAAAGATTTATGAATTCCTTGAAAATATATTTAAAACAAGTATCTCTTTAAATTTCTAAGGACTGTATCTTATTTAACTTTTTTTTAATTTTTAATTTTTTCATTTTTATTCCAGTGTAGTCAATATACTGTGTTCTATTAGTTTCAGGTGTACAATATAGTGATTAAACAATTCTATACATTACTCAGTGCTAATTATAAGTATACTTCCTCTTTAATCCCTATCACTTATTTCACCCACCCTTCTACCCACCTCCCCTCTGGTAACCATCAGTCCGTTCTCTACACTTGAGTCTTTTTTTTGGTTCGTCTCTCTCCAAAATAATCATCTTAAGTTAAATGAATTATAAGAGAACACAGCAACAAAATCAAGAAAATGATACTTGAACAAAATGAGTACATTTTTTTGACTGTGAATGTTCATCTTATTATTTGGTAATCTTCCTAAATTCTTTTTTCCAATCAAAGGATATGTCTCTAGATACTTTTAAGTGGTTCCTTCTTCTATTTACTATATGTACACTTTTCATATCCCTTATGGCAAAGCTGTTTAGTTCTGGTGTTTTATTTCAATATGGACGATGATGTGTAAGGGAATATTTTAATCTAATTTAATGCTTGTGTGTGTTATAGGGCAATTGAGTTTTCTAATTTAGTTTTTTTAAATACTTTTTGAGAAATTTATTCTTTTTACCTTACTTCCTATATGTCTGTTTCTATAGTTTTTGGTTTCTGCTCACGATTTTACCTGGCAACTTGATTTTTTATTTTTAGTGATTGTTTTGTTGTTGTTCAATTGTGTTTGGTTGTTATGTTAATCTTTGTGAAATTTGCGGAAATACTTCAAAGTTTAAGAGTGTATTTTCCAAGAGATTATTTACATTCTAATTCACATCCCAAATAAATGTGAACTTGAGGTAAGAAATTTGTACAGGGAAATATTTGGTAGGACCTTGGTGTATAGACCTACTTAGACTTCAGTGGCTCCACAAATCTCAGGTTTTAGGTCTCTGTTATAACATCAGATCAAAATTTTTGTTGGTTTGTTTCTTGCTAATTTATGGCTTCTGAAGAATTTATGTTCCCATAAGTCCAGACATGAATTAAAATATATTTGAAAAATTATCCAGTATTGAGAGGGAGTTGTCTGAATATTGACTCTGCAGATAATGAGTTAATAAATATGCTTTTTATTTCTGATAATTTACTTATCTTTTCCTTTCCCTATTTTAACTAAAATTGCCATCGATGATTGGGAGAATGGAAGAAATAGATCATAAAGGACAAAAGAAGATGATTATTCGTTTTTGATCCTCCAAAACTAAGATCCTGGGACAAGTAGATTGGACAGTTGCTTGTGGATCCAGTTCCTTTTACCCAATTTACTTACTCACCCAAGGAGAGATTAGATTTCCTACTTAGGAATAATTCTGATAGTAGTAACTAGGAACTAGTTACTGAGAAAAGACCCTGCATCTTGTCCATATACCTTGTTTAATAATTTATTTTAAGGGAGATGAAACTTCTTCAGCATAGATATCTTCTAGAATCCTGTAGGCAGAGACTGAACTATCAGACTGAGGCAACATAGTATGAAAAAAATTGATTGCAAATGGCTATTCAGTATGTGCAGGCATATGAAAAAAATTCCATAACATGAGACAAGTTGTCATTCTGGGATATGGAACCAAATCTGACTCAGCCTTGTAGTCAAGGGTGAGGAGTACAGGCTATCATCAACCAGTGACAGGGGACCATTACAGTACAAAGATTATTCCTCAGAGTCTGACTACTTACAGCATGATCTACACCCAGACCAGTAGAAACAAGGCCAGCAACTTCTTCTGGGAGCTTGTTAGAAATGTAGAATTTTGGGCCCCAGGCCAGGTCTATTGAACCTGAATGTATATTTTAACAGGATCCCTCAGAAGTTGACAGCATGAAGCAATGAAGACAACTGAAAGAACATATGAAATGTAATACATGCCAGAACATGATGTCAGATGACTTTAAAGTACTAGACAACTTTTCTTTCTCTCTTATTACTGATTGGCAGTATATGAACTTTCTGAGTAACTGAGGAAAGTAGAGAGAGTGACCCTCTAATTGACAGAACCCCAAATTCACAGGCTTATCCTAAGATTAACTGTCTACCTCCAGATAAATTTGGTCTTAGAATATTCGAGAAAATTGAAACAAGTTTTCTTTTTTGGCAGTAGGAAAATTCCATAGCCTGAAAAGTGTTTCTGCCATGTATGCTTTGTTTCTCCCACTAATGTGTCATTTAAATTTTTGAAGGCAAAGATTATGTTTCCTAATTTTGAAATCATTTCCAGTACTCTCCCCAGCATGTTCCAAAAAGGATGTGCTTAATGAATGTGTATAAATAAATATATCTTGTTTACACATTTTATTTATAGACAAATATAAATCATGGCAAATAATAGTACAATTTACAAACTTTTAAAACAATTATCCTTCAGGGGCGCCTGGGTGGCTCAGTCGGTTAAGCGTCTGACGTCAGCTCAGGTCATGATCTTGCGGTTTGTGAGTTTGAGCCCCGCATCAGGCTCTGTGCTGACAGCTCAGAACCTGGAGCCTGCTTCCAATTCTGTGTCTCCTTCTCTCTCTGCCCCTCCCCTGTTCACTCTCTGTCTCTCAATAATAAATAAATGTTAATTTTTTTTAAAAAGGTAAAATAATTATCCTTTACATTTAATATTTCAGGAGACTAACTGGGCAATTGTCTTCAATTGGATTGGAAATGGAAGTCCATGGATGAAGGGAAACACTTTTGTGCCAAACCTTTCATTCATATGCACTAATTACTGAACATCTAATCTGTTTTACAAAGGAGGAATATTGATATTAGTGTCTGAATCAGGCTGACTTTTTCCACAACCAATGTTTTCTTAAAGTTTGTATATGTGTGACTTCAATGAGAACAGTCAGCTTCTCTGCAGAAAAATCAGACATTCTGAGATGGTTATTTCTCACCACTTATTTTTTCCTTTCTTCAGCTTTAAGTTTTAATGTTAAATACTATAGCTGAGGGGAGTGTCAAGTAACTACTCTAAACATCAGGTGAGAAGAGCACTTCACTGATTTCTGATTAAAAAAATCTTACACTATTTTTAAAAAGAAGCAAGAAGTTAGGTAAATAGTATTTTCAAGGTATAGAGTAAAACCTATCATAATTTCAATTCTGTTTTTTCCACATGGCATTTCTCTCTGAAGAGAGGGAAGTAATTTCTTTAGCACTAACTACTATTCCATCCTTCCTTTGTTTGTACATAATTGATTTAAATGTCTATGATTTTACTCATCTTAACAACTGCACCATTATAAACATAGGCTTACCTGTGTTGCTTTGTTAAGCGATAGCTGTGGTCAGTTTTATAAAATCACATTTTCAAAATGTAGCCTTGTTACTCAACAGGGCAAAATAAATAGCTCTCTAGAGTAAACCATGACTAGTGAAAACATCTGTGCAGATTAGAGCAAGATGGTTTATTAACAGTTTTGGCTAAAGCTTTTTAAATTTTAAATTTTATTTACATAGTATTTTGGGGGAAGGGCATGATAAAAACAAAATCTTTGAATTTTAAAAGGATTTATTTGGGACAAGGAATGGTACCATGATAAAATATTATATCTTTGCAATAGAATTGGTGACAATAGTTTAAATTATAAATTTGCAAAGGACACATAACATTCCTTGAAATATGATTATAAATCTCTTTATATACATATAAGCCCCAAACAGGGAAATTTGGTTAGCAGAAACTATGTGTCCAGAAATAATTAAGCATCGCATATATGTCTAAGGGTGAATGCAGTTAATGTTCATCATACTCCACCATGACATTATTTCCTATTATAGTAAAATATTATGTATTGTACTGTGCCAACTTAATTATTTTCCCCAGATAAAAATGTGGCTAAGTTACAAGACAAAAGTTTATGTAACTACAGATTAACAGATTTCTTTTATCTCAGAAATTTGTCTAACTACAGAGTAACAGATTTCTCTTATCTCAGAGGTAGAATTATGAAGTCTTTAGTCACTTAAGCAACAAGATAACTGGTGTTACCGAAATGATGCTGGTTGGATTAGAAATTTGATGACACATTTCAGCTACTGCTTCAGAATTGTTTATTTTTAATGACATATTTATTATGGGGATGTGAACACTTTTCTCTACCCTGTCCCATCCTAACTTTATTCCATTAGAGCAGCTCTCTTCTTTTTAATAGACTGGGATACCAAATGACATTTTAATCTTTTTTTTTAACCACTTTATTGAGTTATGATTGACATAGAAAAACTGAACATATATAATATATGCAACTTGATTAGTTTGGAGATAAATATACATCTGTGACACCATCAGTATATTCTATACTATTAATATATCCATAATGTCTAAAAGTTTCTTCCCACCTTCATTTTATTATTAATTTGTGATAATATACAACATATGATCTACATTCTTGGCAATTTTTTAATGGTTTTTAAATTTATTTATATATTTTGAGAAAGATCACATGTGGGGGAAGGGCAGCTAGAGAGGGAGAGAGAGAATCCCAAGCAGGCTCTGCACTACCAGTACAGAGCCTGATATGGGGCTCGAACCCCCATGCCATGAGATCATGACCTGAGCCTAAACCAAGAGTTGGATGCTTAACCAGCTGAGCTACCCAGGAGCCCTAGCAAATTTTTAAGTATACAGTTCAGTATTAACAATTGATTAAAAAAAAGTTAGGGAGCCAAATCATAGGAGACTCTTAAAAACTGAGAATAAACTGAGGGTTGATGGGGGGTGGGAGGGAAGGGAGGGTGGGTGAAGGGCATTGAGGAGGGCACCTGTTGGGATGAGCACTGGGTGTTATATGGAAACCAATTTGACAATAAATTTCATATTAAAAAAAAACCAACTGATACTATGCTATACAGTAAATCTCTTGGACTTACTTATATGAATGACTAAAACTTTGTACTCTTTGACAAATACCTCCCACTTTCACTCTTCTCCCAGCTCCTGGCAACTACATTTACTTTCTGCTTCTATTTAAGTATTTTAGATTGCTCAGATAAGTGGCACCATGTAGTATTTGTCCCTATGTGTCTGGTTTATTTCATTTAGCATAATGTCCCCCATTTAATCCATGTTGTTGCAAATGGAAGCATTTCCATTTATTAAGGCTGAATAGTATTCAATTTTGTGCAAATACCACATTTTCTTTATCCATTTGTCTTCCACGGATATTTAGGTTATATCATTGTCTTGGCTATTGTGAATAATGCTGCAATGAACATAGGAATACAAACATGTTTTCAAGAACCTGATTTAAATTATATTGGGTAGATCCCTTGAATTAGGATGCTGAGTCACTTAGCAGCTCTATTGTAATTTTTAGAGAAAACTTCATACTATTCTCCATAGTGGCTATACTAACTTAGATTACCATAACAAAGTTACAAGCGTTCCCTTCTCTCCATATCCTTGCCAACACTTTTTATATATTTATTTATTGAGAACAACTATCCTATTAGGTGTGAGGTGATCTCACTGTGGTTTTGATTTGCATTTCCCTAACGATTAGTAATATTGAGCACCTTTTCATATATTTGGTCATTCCTTTATCTTCCATGTAACAATACATATTCATATCCTTTGCTTTTTTTTTAATTGGGTTGTTTTGTTGCCATTGAGTTGTAGGTGTTCACTATATTTTGGGATTATTCTTATCAGATATATGGTTTGCAAATACTTTCTCCTGTTCTGCATGTTGCCTTTTCATTTGTTGATTTTTTTTTTCTTTCCTGTGTGAGAGTGTTGAGTTTGATGTAGTCCTACTTGTCTTTTTTTGCCTGTGTTTTTGGTGTCATATCCAAGAAAGTTTTTCCCACACAAATATCAGTATTTCCCTATGCTTTCTTTTAGGAGTAAAACTGTTAGAACTAATAAATAAATTCAGTGAAGTTTCAGGATAAAAATAATTAATAGTTTCATTTCAATACACTGACAATAAACTATTTGAAATGAAAAATTTTTTTAAATCTCATTTTGGGGGCTTCTGGGTGGCTCATTTGGTTTGGCCCCTGACTCTTGATTTTGGCTCAGGTCAGCGTCACATGGTCGTGAGATTGAACCCCATGTTGGACTCCAGACTGAGTGTGGATCCTGCTTCGGATTCTTTCTCTCCCTCTTTTTCTCACCCTCCCCTGCCTACTTGTGCACACTCTGTCTCAAAATAAATAAATAAACATTTTTTTAAAGTCTCATTTTCAATAGTACAAAAAGAATAAAATACAAACTTAGCCAAGGACATAAAAGATTTGTATACTGGAAACTACAAACTACTGATATAAGAATTTAAACTTGACTGAAAAGAGTTCCTATAATGAAATCAATGCATTTATGGGTCAAGGGATCTTTGACAAGGGTGCTAAGAATGCACAATAGGAAAAAATATTCTTGAACATCTAGTTTTGGGAGCATTGGATGTCCATCTGGTTTTGGATCCCAATCTTACATCATACACGAAAATAAACTCAAAATGGAATAAAGGCTTAAATGTAAGCCCTGAAACTATAAAGCTCCTACAAGAAATGATAGCAGAAAATTTTTATGACGTTCGATGATTTCTTGGATATGGCACCAGAAGCACAGGCAACAAAAGTAAAAACAGACAAGTGGGACTACATCAAACCAAAAATATTCTGCACAGCAAAAGGAGACAATTAACAAAATGAAAGGGCAAACTAAATAGAAGACATTTGCAGACCATATATTTGATGTCATTAATAATCCCGAATATATAAGGAACAGCTATAACTCACTAGCAAAAACAAAAACAAACAAAAATAAAAGAAAATCCTTGATTAAAAATTGGGCAAAAGACTTCTACAGACATTTCTTTGAAGAAGACATGTAATGACCAACAGGTATATGCTCAGCATTACTAATCATTAGGGAAATGCAAATAAAGTCTATGATGAGATACCATTTCACACTCATCAGATTAGCTGTGATAAAAACAAAAAATAACAATTGCAGAGAAATTTTAATCCTATGCATTGCTGATAGCAATGTAAAATGGTACAGCCACTGAAAAAATGGATGGATAGTACTCAGATAAATAAAGGTAGAATTGACATTTAATTCAGCAATTGTACTTCTGGGTATACGTACAACAGAACTGAGAGGAGAGACTTCAACAGATATTTGTGTATCATTACGCAAAGCAGCATTCTTTATAATAGTCATACAGTAGAAATAACCCCAATGTTCATCAGTGGATAAGTGGAAAAACAAAATGCAGAACATACGTACCATTGAATATTATTTAGCTTTAAAAGAAATGAAAAATTCTGACCCATGCCATAACACGTATGAACTGTTGTATGTTGTATGTATGTCGTGTGTTCATACAATTATGTATGAACATAATGAAGGCATTATGTGAAGTGAAATAAGCCGGGCACAAAAAGATGAATACTGTTATGGCATCACTTAGATGAGGCACATAGAGTAGTCAGATGTACAGAAATCCAGAGTAGAATGGTGGTTGTCAGGGATAGGGATGAGTAGATGGGAGTTATTGCTTAATCAGATGAGTTTCAGTTTGGGAAGGCAAAGAAGTTCTGGAGACTAATAGGTAGTTTCACAGTAATGTCAGTGGACTCAATGGCACTGAACTGTATACCTGAAATTTGTTAATTAAATTTATGTTATATATATTTTATTAAAATTAAAATAAATTTTTATAGGCATTGTTGCATAGATAAGATTTAGTGTGGGCAAGATACTATTTTGATGTTTCTATAGATTCTTCAAAATATAGGAAAAAATAATAACTTCCCCAGGTAAATTGGAACAATTAATGTCAGGCATTGCATGACGACGAAGAAATAAAAACTGGGTTGGTTTAGAGATTCTTCCTTGCTTGCTATATGATGAATGACGTGGGCCTGCCTGAGGATCCTTTAATTTTCATTCAGTGCCTGATTCAGGTAGATTTGTTCGTGACAGAAATTGTTCTTGGGGGATAGAAAGCCACACTACTGGAGGAAACCTAAATTTTCTCAGCGCTCCTTTCAGTGTGAATAGAAAGGAGGTCATTTTAACTTTAATTTTCAAATTCCATTGACCTGGAACTCCTTCCTTATGTAGGACTGTAGACTCCTGCAGAGATACTAAAAGTATTTCTGAGAGTCTCTAACACTCGATCCTATATAATTGTATTGCCCAGCTTAATACTGATTTCTTGCCAGGGCCTGCATTGCTGTGTTTACTGAGATACATGAGCCCAGTTGGTAACTTACCACTGTTCCTGTGAGTACAGAAAGACAATTAACAGAATATTTATATCTGTGAAGGGCTATCTGGTAGGAAGTGTTGCAAAGTGTGGGGAATATTAAAAGCAGCACTTTCTTTTTGTGTTGTCAGACTGGGGACAAGACATCATACAACCATCATTGTTCCCTGTTCTTTTGTTTGTGTTATATTTTCCTTAATCTGTATTCCCTTATGAAATTTCACAAATGTTCTTCTAACATGTGTTCTCAACACTCTGAAAATTCCCATGTTTGTACCTTGGCTACGAAACCCCTGTGTCTATCTATACAAAGACAAAGCTTATATATACATATATATGTATATATATGTGTATATATATATGTATATACAAAGCTTATATATATATATATAAGCTTTTTGATATAATCAGACTCTGAATATCAGTTTATTTTCAGTTGGGGCCCTGTTAAAGAAATATTCTGGGCCTTAAAAAAAAGGAATTGCTGAAATAAAGTTATATAATCAATGTAGAACACTACCTACAATACATATCAACAGACCACCATAGTATCAAGTAATAATCTGAGTCTTGGTTAAAATATTCCAAAAATTCTGAATGTTAAAACTGCGGAAATGGGACAAAGTCTATTTGCAAATAAATATTCCAAAAAGAAAAATTAAAACATGTATTTGGAATATTAAAATATTCCTTTACCCTTTTATTTGCATATTTAAACATTTAGGCTGAAAACAAAGTAGATATTCCGTATTTGCTACCAAATGTGTGACAAGAAGGCAAATTTATTCTATAATCCTCATTTGAAGAGGAAGTCTTTGCTTAATCCATCAACTTTTCACATCTCTAGTTATCTCATAGAGAAGGAACGAATGAGAAAACAGTGTGAACATCCAGTTACGCTTTTTGTAAAGGTTTTTTTCTCTACCTTGCTTACTCTATACAAAAGAAGAAAGAAATGATCAAATGTTTGAAGTGTGACCTCTGGTGAAAGCTTCCTGGAGAGGATTTTGTGAACACTGGTTTTATGCTGTTAAGGCAGCAGTAGTTTCTGTGAACTCTCTGGTCTCTCATTATCTCTCCTCTATTCCATCTAATGAACTAAAGGGTATTAGGTTGAGGTCAAGCTGTGGTTGCTGGGAGTTCAGAGTTCTGTTAGACTCTGGACAGCCAGTGGTCAGTCTTCTTTTTTGTGCCATTAATCAAAGATTAAATGGAAGAACCACTTTATTTTGTCCTTCCAAAATATTTCATAGGTATTCTGTTATCCTCTGTTCTTCTGTCATTTATTTTCAGCAACTTACCAACATTCTACCCAGTTTATATTGTAAGATATCAAAACAAAACCAAAATTATTGTAAGGGAGAAAAGAACTTTTTAAAATTAGATTGATTTAGGTAGAAATATTTAGGAATAGCCTGATAAAGTTACATTTACATCTGTGTACTGCAGAAATAATAGCTTGGGGGGACTTTATGTAAAAATTTGGGTTATTAAGAAAATTGCTATCTGTTCTTTAATCATTTAATAATTCAGATAGAAGCCATGTATCCATGTAATTGTTAATGTGGACTTCAAAATAAACACAAATGTTCATTTCTGTGTCCCATTCAGATTTTGTGACTGGTAAATATTGCCCCCACCATATTGATTGTGCAGTGATCCACATCAGTCAATAAAGTTACAGCTGTAAGCTACGTGCACAGTACAAAGCACAGAAGAAGCACTCAATAAATAGTGATTGATTGATTTGTAAATTGCATGGTTTGCTTTTATTTGTGAGATATAAAAATGCATGTAGATAATTAGCCTAGAGCTATTTTGATAATTGTGTATCAGTGGACTTGCTTCAGAATTTCCATATTTATAAATCCAGATATAAATATCATGGCATTTTTATTCAACCTCTTAGAACAATTGACCATGCACATAGATTCCAGCATAATACATTTCTATTGCATTTCTGTTTCTTACTAAAATCAGAGAAGACTAACCCGACTAGAATTTTTAAGTGAAATATTGTATGTTAATGTAGCAAAAGAAAAATAGAAGAATCCAAAGCAAATCAATTTTAAACATTTCTACCTAAAAATGCTTATAATATTTGATATCCTAAAAATAAGAGAAAGTTGCTAGGTTGCTTGGTTGCACAAAATAGAACATAATATAGAAAGCGTCACAAGCTGAGCCACCTTCGGAAAAGGCGATAAACATGTGAGCTGGATATATGATATTCAAGAATGTTGGTAAAAATGCTGGCATGGGGAGTGCATACCTCAAGTAAAAGTGCTCAAATAACAAATGAAAAGCAAAACAACTGACAAAAATCAACATAATGGCTAACACAGTAAAAGGCTTTTAGGTTGCCTTCTGTATGCTAGCATCCAGATTAAGACCATTGATTTCAGTTGCTAAAATGTTGCCTCAGAAATAATTTTTAATTGTGTTGTAAATATCACACGAATTAGGTTTTGATGTCTTGAGTCCAGTGCAGTTTATTTACTATTGTATTTCCCTAGCTGCTTAGTGAGGAGCAGCACAGTATTTGCTCATTAATTGACCATTCTATGAATACAGTTATTACATATAATCATAACCCTAGCTCCATGGTTGATTTTTAGACCATCGGTTTGGGAGGCCAATAATTACACCCCTTCTTGTAGCATTAAAATAGATTTTCCACAACACACAAAAAAATACACTGGGCTGACATTGTCCTCTTAGGTTTTCAAAAGAGTAGGGTACTCAGCTGGAGTAATCCCCTGTGGGGAGAATTTCCTGTCTCTGAGAAGTAAGAGTGATGTCACTGACAGTGGTGGAGTAGGAAATTACAAAGATCCATCCCTCCACCGAGTCAGCCATTAATCTGGCAAAAAAAAATTGTTCAAATCAACATTTCAGACCTCCAGAATCATATTTAAAAAAAAAAAAAAAACTAACAAAAACCAAGGGAGTGTTTGGAGAAGAAAAAGTCTGCTAAATTTTAGCACTAAAAGAAATTTCTGTCAAGTCACTAGCTGACCATTTAGATAATGGAACAGAAATGTCAATAATAACATGAAACGAGGAAAAATAATAACTTGAAAAAGTCAATAAACAAATGGATAACTGCAGTATTAACAAGAACAAAACACATTATTAACTCTTGGTTTTTTTCTTTTGCTATTGAAAAACATGTACAGGGGCACCTGAGGGACTCAGTTGGTTAAGCGTTGGACTCTTGATTTTTGCTCAGGTCATGATCTCATGGTTCGTGGGATAGAGCCCTGCATTGAGCTCTATGCTGACAGTGCAGAGTCTGCTTGGGATTCTCTCTCTCTCCCTCTCTCTCTCTCTCTCTCTCTCTCTCTCTTTCTGCCCCCACCCATGCACACACACTCTCTCTCTCTCAAACTAAAAAAAATGTACAGTATTTTGCATTCAAGAAAAAGTCCTTTCACAACTAAAGGTATGTTGCATCTTTTTCTTTTCATTTATCACCTTTGCTAACATAACATTCCTCAGTTGCAAAGATTCCCTGTACGTGAGCTGTCATCTTCATAGATGAGTCTAATTCTATGTAACAAAAAAGACAAAAAAAAAATAGATTTTTCTTGTTCCTTGAAGTAAGTCTGTATTACCATAAACTTGTCTCTTAGAACATCTTTGCTGGATTGCAAAGATTTCCAACCATTGTGTTTTCAGTTTCATTTGTCTCCATGTGATTGATTTGTTTGACCCATTCATTGTTTTGTAGTATATTATTTAGCCTGCATGTATTTGTGTCACTTCTGGATTTTTTTTTTGTTTGATTTTGAGTTTCATACCAATTGGTCAGAAAAGATGCATGATATGATTTCAGTTTTCTTGAATGTATGGAGATTTATTTTGTTACCTAACAGGTAATCTATTCTGGACAGTGTTCCAGGTGCACTTGAAAACAATGTATGTCTTGCTGGTTTTGGGTGGAATGTTTGGAATATATATATATATTAGGTCCATTTGGCCCATTGTGTCATTCAAAACCACTGTATTTTTGTTGATTTTCTGTCTGGATGAACTCTCCATTGATGTAAGTGGGTTACTAAAGTTCCCCACTATTATATTGCTGTTAGTTTTTTCCTTTATGTTTGTTAATAGTTGTTTTGTATATATAGGTGCTTCCAAGTTGAGTGCATAGATATGTTACATTCTCTTATTGGATTATTCCCTTTATCATTATATAGTGTCTTTGTCTCTTGTTACAGTCTCTGTTTTAAAGTCATTTTTCTGCTATAAGTATTGCTACTGCAGCTTTCTTTTTGCTTCCATTTGCCTGGTGAATGTTTTTCCATCCCTTCACTTTCAATCTGTATATGTCTTTAGTCTCAAGTGAGTCTCTTATAGGCAGCATGTAGATAGGTTTTCTTTTTCATTCATTTAGTCACCCTCGGTTTTTGATTGGAATGTTAGTTCATTTACTTTCAAAGTAATTATTGATAGGTATGTACTTATTGCCATTTTGTTGTGTTTTGGTTGTTTTTGTAGTTCTCTTTTCCTTTTATTCTTGCTCTCTTCTCTTGGTGAATGATGACTTTCTTTAATGTTATGCTTATATATTTTTATCTTTCCTTTTTGTGTATCTGCTATAATTTTTGATCTATGGTTACATTAGGTTCATATATAACATGTTATGCATATAGCAGTCTATATTAAGTTGATGGTTGCTTAAGTTTTAATCCATTCTAAAAGCACTAAATTTTTACTCCAATCCCCCCCCAACCCTGGCCATGTTTTATGTATATGATGTCATACTTCACATCCTTATATCTGGGGTATCCTTGACTGATTTTTATAGATGTAATTTTTTTTACTGATTTTGTGCTTTAACCTCCATACTGGTTTTATAAGTGATTAATCCACTTTTATTACATTTGTATTTACCTGTGAAAGTATTTCCTTTCAGAATTTTCTTACTCCCAGTTATAGCTTTTTCTTTCCAGTCAAAGAATTAATTTTAACATTTCTTGTTAGGTTAGTTGTGATGAACTCCAACTTTGGTTTGGGAAACTCTTCATCTCTTTTTTTATTCTGAATGATAACTTTGCTGGATAGAGCATTCCTGGTATCCAGTTTCTTCCTTTCAGTATTTGGAATATATTATGCCACTCCCTCTGTCCTGCAAAATCTGCTGAAAAATTAGCTGATAACCTTATGGGGTTTCCCTTGTATGTAGCTGTTTTTTCTTTCAGCCATTCCCCCCCCCCCATTCTATTTATTCTAATATTTCACTATTCCCCCCCCCCCTTTTTAATTATTATGTGTCTTGGTGTAGACCTCATTGGGTTGATTTTTTACAGGGTTTTCTGTGCTTCTCAGATATGGATATCTGTTTTCTTCTCCAGATTAAGGAAGTTTCCAACGATTATTTCTTCAAAGAAATTTTTTTGCACCCTTCTCTTCTTCTGGGATCCCTATAATGCAAATGTTGTTATACTTGATGTTACTGTATTCCTTTAACCTGTTCCCATTTTTATTATTCTTTTTTCATTTTTTGTTCATCTTGGTTGCTTTCCATTACTCTTTCAGCTCATTGATCTGTTCTTTTGCTTCCTCTAATATGCTATTAATTCTCTCTAGTGTATTTTTTATTTCAGTTGAGTTCTTTATATCCGACTGGTTCTTTTTTATATTTTCTATCTCTTTGTTGAGGTCTCACTGAGATCCTTCACTCTTCTCAAGTTCAGAATCCTTATGCCCGTTACTTTGAATTATCAGGCATAATGTTTATTTCCATTTCATTTAGCTCTTTTGCTATAGTTGTGTCCCGTTCTTTCATTTGAGGCATATTCCTCTGTATCTCCTCATTATGTCTAACCGTCTGTACCTGTTTGTATGTATTAGGAAGGTCAGTGCTATCTCTTGATCTTGGAAGCAGTAGCCTTTTGAATAAAAGATCCTGTGATGCCCTGCAATGCAGTGTCCCCTGTTCATCAGAATTGGGTGCTTCAGTGGTGTCCCCTCATGTTCCTTGTAGCCTTGTGTTTTGTGTTCTGTGCATGTGAAGGAGCAGTCACCTTTTCCACACTATGAACTAGTTTCCAGGGGAAAGACCCTCATCTATGGGTGGGTATGAGGGTGGTGGTTGTGTTGGGTGTGGTGGCTTCAGCTCCATGGGGCAGCAGAGGTTCTGGCTGGCTCCAGGGGAACACAGAAGCATATACTCCAGGAAGCTCCATCAGCTGAGGTCAATATTGATAAGAACTGTAGGGTTCTTCAGTGGCTAAAGCTGTATGTCCATCGTGGTGGTGAGAGCTACTGGGTCCTTTGTGGCAAAGGCTATTCTAGTCCTTCTGCTCTCCTTTCCCCCCATAGGTGGAAGTCATGCCTAGAGGATCCCTGTAGGCACTGTGGTCCAAGATGCAGGCTTGTATGTTGTGCCAGTGGTGCAACTGTTCAGGGTACAGGCAATAGTGGAGTGGCTATGGAGCCAAGTGCTGGTCATGTGCATGTTACTGTCAGGGCAGGGATGAAGGGTGGTGATTCCAGCCTCATGGAAGTACATCAGTGGCTCCTTCTCCATAGGGTTAGAGTGACGTGGATTCTAGGGACCGCTCTCAGCTGAAGTAAGTGTCAGCAAAGGATTGTATGTGTTTTGGTGGTGAATGCTATGGGTGTCCACATTGATAGCAAAAGGCTACCTGCTCTGTTTTCTTCAATAGGGGGAGATTATGGCCTAGGGGATCACTCTATGCACTCAGCTGTGAAAGACAGGGAGATAGGTTGACCCACATGAAATGTTTTTCTATGCAGACATCCCTGATTTTTCTGATGCACCAACTTGCTGCAGCTTCTTTATTATAGTGTTATTTTCACTAGTGGTTAATGGTTTATTTTTTAATTTTTAATTTTTTTTGGTGCTGTGATGAACATTGGGAGCTCTCGGTCTGTTATCTTGCTGAAGTCACTCTTGTAGTTTTCTTGGTGTTGAGTTTTAACATTTTTCTCTCACATGTGTAATTTACAAATATTTAATCCCACTCTGAAGCTTGTTTTTCATTATCTCAACAATTTACTTTTTCTGAGCAAAATATTGTGATTTTGATGAATCCAATTTATTGATTTTTTTTCTTTTATACATTGTTCATTTCATGTTGTGTCTAAACTCATCACAAAATCCAAAGTTTCACAGATTATTCTATAACTTTTAAAACATTGTATAATTTTATGTTTAGCATTTAGGTCTTTGACTCATTATCAGTTATTTTTTAAAAGATGTGATTTATGTCTTAAGGTTTATTTTTTCTTTATGGAAGTTCAATTGTTTAAGAAATTTTGGTGAACTATTGTTTTGCATTGAATTTCCTTTGCCTCTTTGTCAAAAATCAGTCAACTATATTTGTGAAGTCTATTTCTACTTCTTTTTATTTTTAACTGATTTAAGTCATATTTACAGTGAGCTTCTTATAGACAGTATATTTATTAGGCTTTGCTTTTTAAGTCAAATCTGAAAATTTCTTTTAGCATGTTTAAATATTCACTTTTAAAGCAATAATTCAAATAATTGGAATAAAATCAATTATCTTCATAGGTGTCTTATTTTCATTGCATTTTTTCTTAAAAAGTTTTTTTAGTGTTTATTTATTTTTGAGACAAAGAGAGACAGAACATGAGGCAGGGGCGGGAGGGAGGCAGGCAGAGAGAGAGAGGGAAATGCAGAATCCAAAGCAGGCTTCAGGCTCTGAGCTATCGGCACAGAGCCTGATGTGGGACTTGAACTCACAAACCGTAAGATCATGACATGAGCAAAGTCGGACCCTTAAACGACTGAGCCACCCAGGTGCCCCACATTTTTTCTTTATTTTTAACTCTTTATCAGCCTTCTCTAGATTTAACTAGATAGATTTTATGATATTTTTAATCTCTTTTATTGACTTTTGTTGTGAAACATTTTTAATCAATTTCCTATGGTTTCCAATATACAGTTTTAGTAATGTAGTTCAACTTGAAAATAATAGTATACAATTTCACATGAATTATGAGGCTATTCATCCCTCTCAGCCCTTGTGCCATTGTTGTCACATACTTCACTTTTACACATGCTCTAAGCACATAATACATTGCTGCTGTTATTGCTTTCCTCTATTATCTCTTTACAATTAAAATGGCATTAAAAGTATGTATTTCATCTCTATATATTCCACTTGCAATGCTTTTGTTTTCTATAGATTCGAGTTTCTGACCTATATCACATTCTTTTTAGCCTGAATAACTTCTCTTTACATTTCTTATGAAGTAGGTGTATTGGCAATAAATCATATCTGTTTTGTTTTGACAGCCTTTATATCTCCCTTTTGTTTGAAAGATAATTTTTCTGGGTATATGAATTTTTCCTGCCTGCCTTCCTTCCTTCCTTTCTTTTTTCTTTTTTCTTTTCTTTCTCCTTCTCCTTCTTCTCCTCCTTTTCTTCCTTTTCCTTTTTTTCTTTCTGCTGGCTTTCATGTATGTTAATAAGAACTGTACTGTAATTCTTATCTTTCTTTCTCTTGTCTTACCCCCATGAGTGCTTTCAAGATTTCTGTTTATTTCATTAATTCTTAGAAGTTTTTTTTTCTTATAATTAGAACTTATTGCATCTGCGATTTGGTTCTGCCACTACCATTGTAAAGTTACTAGTCATTATTTCTTAAAATATTTCCTCTGTCCCGTTCTTTCATTTTCTAGCATCAAGGATTCAAATTTCAAGTATTACATAGTTTT
The DNA here is from genome assembly GCF_023721935.1 of Panthera uncia. Taxonomy (NCBI): domain Eukaryota; kingdom Metazoa; phylum Chordata; class Mammalia; order Carnivora; family Felidae; genus Panthera; species Panthera uncia. The sequence goes on along the minus strand of NC_064812.1, from coordinate 46,743,754 downwards.
ACATTGTCCTTCAGTTATTTGATGCTCTTTTCTGATTCCTTTTTTGATATTTGTGTCTTGGTTTCCATAATTTCTGTCGCCCTATCTTCAAGTTCACGGACTATTTCTATGACTTTGTTGACTCTACTAATGAGCCCATTGAAGGTCATAATTTCTATTTTGCCGTTTTTGGTTTCTAGCATTTTCACCTAATACCTTCATATATTTTCCATTTCTCTGATGAAATGGCCTAACTTATATATTAATTTTCATTGGAACCTTTAACATATTAATCATGGTTATTTTAACTATTTTTAAAAACTATGTATTTTGAGAGAGCAAGAGTGAGTGCGAACAGGGGAGGGGCAGAGAGAGAGGGAGAAAGAGAATGCCAATCAGGCTCTGCAGCATTGTCAGTGAATAATTCTGACAAGGGCCTCAATTTCATGAACTGTGAGATCATGACCTAAGCCAAAATCAAGAGTCAGACACTTAACTGACTGAGTCACCTGGGTGACCCAATCATAGTTATTTCAACTTCATCTGATTAATCCAACATATTTGTCATACTGAGTCTAGTCATATGCTGCTTTTTCCCTTCAGATTTCTGGCATGCTTTGGCATGCTTTATATCTTTAGTTGAAAGTGAGACATGTATTGGATAATAGAGATTGAAGTAAATAGATATTTAGTATGAAGATTTATGTTACTATGGCTAGAAGTTGGGCTTTGTTTAATGTTTGCTGTAGTTGTAGGTGTTGAAGTTTTCAAATTCTTCTAGTGATCTTGTTTTGGTCCCCATTAAAATTAAAAAAAAGTTCATTTATTTTGCCAGAGACAAAGAGAGCAAGCATTAGCAGGGGGAGGGACAGAGAGAGAGGGAGAGAGAGAAGCAGTATCTGCATCATCAGCACCGAGCCCAACACAGGGCTTGATCCTGCGAACTATGTGATCATGACCTGAGCTGAAGTCAAGAGTCAGCACCTCAACCCATTGAGCTACCCAGGCACCCCTTGTGCCCAATACTAACTTTGGGCTTCCCTAAGTATTCCTCCTCAAAGACTGTGTGTCTTGAAGCTCTTTTAGCTGTAATCTACTGTTTTTTATACTGGAGTCATACTGATGTGGTCATAGGGTATGAGGGAGGGGGAGCATTCTCTAATATTCTCTAATTCTCTAATATTACCAATTAATTTCAGTGTTTTTGTGGTCTGCTTCTTGGGTTGTGACTTTAACAAATGTTTCTCTGATGATATAAGTATTCCCCCTACCCCGCTGCCTCCTACAACCTTCCCTACTTGCAGTGTTCCCAATCTGTTTCCTTAAAGGCATGACCCCTGTTGACTTTGTATTTGTTTTTTCTCCTTAAGTGATACAGGATGGCTAGAGGGAGCTATGTCCTTCAATCAGCTAGTGAGATAAGATTATTGCAAAATTTCCCCTACCCATTTCTAAGAGTAGGACCTTACTATAGACAAGGCTTTAGGCATATTTTATAAGAGTCATTCTTCCCCTCCCCCCAATCACTAGAAGCTGGATCTTGATTAGTCTGGTTTTTCTATTTTTTTTTTTTCAAACCCATTGATTATAAGTAAATTGAGAGTCAGAGACCTTGTGGTCTCTAACTTTGAGATTAAAATACCACCTTCACAATTTTTTTTTCATTTTCTCTCAATCTCAAGGCAATTATATCTTCTTAAAGCCTATTTTGAGATGTTGACTAACCTGATTTAAAGAAGTTGTTTTCATTCTGCTTATACTTTTGCTTGTATAACTTTTTTTAAGGCAGTGGTTTGAACTTGCTATTAGTTGCAGAAAGTAGCAGTGAGTGGAACACAAGAGACAGGAAACTCCTTTTATTATTTCAGGGTTTTATGTCAGTTACAATTGTGATACCTCAAGATTCAGGGAGGTATAGTCATCACTTGATTGCTTTCAGACACCCTGAAAGATTCTAGTGACTGAAAAAAAAGCAATATATTTGAATTTATAGTGACCCCAAGAGTCGACCAGTAAAGATTTGGTATAAGATCTGCTTACATTTCTGAACTAATACCTATTATGGTAGGTGTTAACTTTCTTCATACTGTTGTGACAATTATAAGTGTTTCTAGCACCCACTTAATTTAAAATGAAACTAATGAAACCTTAGAGTAATTAAATAGAAATAGCAGAGAGAAACTCCTCTGCAAGGTAGACACATGAGAAAGACCAAAACTTGGAGTGAAAATACCATAGGACAAGCCCAGAAGTTAATCAGCACCAAGCTATAGTCAATGTGGAAACACCTAAAATTAGGCATTGCAACAAGACATGCTAGATATGGGTTAAACATATTAGGATGAGCACTGGGTGTTGTATGGAAACAAATTTGACAATAAATTTCATATTTTAAAAAAATACTGAATAAATACAATTGGATTTTTACATATACACTTAAAATATAAATAAATAAGATAATCAAAATATTAAGAAGTATTACATCCTGCTAAAATAGTACATTATATGCTATAATTCAACAAAAGAAATGTATTTAAAATATTTGCAATTAATCTTGCGGCTACATAAAGTAATTGAATGTGCCACTACTGATTATTAAAACATCATTGAACTCTTGACTAAACAAGTTAGGAAAATTAGGGAAAAGAATAGGATTTTTCCAGAATAAGGGGCTTGCCTAGAACATAAAATGGAGAAGTCACTGATTTATCTCCTCTGTTTCATAGAGTTAAAATATCTCACTTTTAAACTTCATTCTTTTTATTTTATCAACCAGATCATCAGAAATTGTTTATTGGTTTTTAAAAGGCTAGGAATTGTATAATATGAACTGCCTAATACTTAGAATAATGTTGGTGTTTATAAAGGTAGTTCTTTAACGATGCAGAACATATCAGTGTATTTATTCCAAATTCCCATGTAAAACTATGCATATAATTCAAATATTTTGTCTCCAGGAACTATGTTCATTTTTAGGACTCAAGGGAATCATGAGTCTCAGATGCCAACGTTCCATTTACTGTTGATATTTTTCCCCTACTGGACTATCTGCCAACTTCACAAAACACATGCTAACACCATTGTACCTGACCCAAGGTTACAGAATTCTTGTGCCAAAACATTTATGAGTTCTAGCAAGATATAAGAGGTTCTACTCAGATCGTTGTACAAAGCTAAATAAAAGTTGACATGATTATTTGTCCTTACAGAAGAGCATATCGAAGACATCTTTTCTTTTTAGTGTTTTTCAGTTTGTCCTTGGCATTGAATTATAAAACTTAATTATGTCACAATAACCTACTAAACTGAACTATAAGGCGTGTTAGAGAGGCCTGCTGAGATTTGGGGAAGAGATAGTGTTTTACATTATACTGAAGAACATTTGCTCTTGGTGGGTTATTATTTGGTCATGAGCCTGACAACAGAGGAAGTAATAATGGTTATAAAATAGTAAGGAAAAAACAGGCGAACATCACACACACACACACACACACACAGCCAGAGTGGAGGAAAATTACACAGAAGGTATATATTGCTTTTTGAAGGCAATCCCTAGTATTGGGGGTGGGGGTTGTTATCTAATATAAGGGGCTTCACTGTGTCATTTCATGTTTGTTTAAAAAATAGAGTCATTTGAAGGAGCACCAAAGTCAAGCTAAGGAGTTTTCTATGCCAAAGCTAAAATAATATGAACAGCAAAATAGTGTAGAATTAATATATAGCCTGAAAAATTAAATATTCATGATCATACTAATATAAGTAAACAATTGAATAAGTTAATAGGGGAGAAGAGACAAGTGGTCTGTGCAGGAGAATTTGAAATAATTTATGTAGATACTCTGTCATCTCGTAGGGAGAGCATAAGTTTCCATCTCTTAACTGTAGGCTGCACATAGTGACTTCCTTCCAAAGACTACAGTATGGAAAGGGAAAAAAAAAAGTAACTTTATGATGGCAAAACCTGAAAGACTCTGCCTCAGTCAGGTGATTAAAACCAACACCGGCAGTCATAAATGATATTGATAGTATGTATCCTTGAAATGCTGTGATAAAAATGATACTTGGCTTCTGTGATGTGCCTCCTCCAAGTCCATAAAACCAGTCTTATCATGAGAAAAATATGAGACAAATTCCAATAGAGGGGCATCCCAAAAAACACCTGTTCAGTGCTCCTCAAAACTGTAAAGGTCATCAAATGAAAGGAAAGTCAGATACTAACAGTCAGGAGGAGCCTAAGGAAACAATAACTTTATGTAATGTGGTATATTAGATGGGATCCTGGAACAGAAAAAAGACTTTATGTAAAAATATAAAAAATCTGAATAAACTAAATGGGCTTTACTTAATTAAAATGCATCAATATCCATTCATTAATTATAACAAATGTACCACACTAATGTAAGATGTTAATAATAGGTTAACAATAAGGGAAACTATAGGGATGAATATATGGGAACGCTCTCTTAAAATCTCTGACTTTTCTACAAATCGAAAAGAGTACTAAAAAGTCAAATCTGTTTCTTAAAAAGTGGGGTCTGATAACCATGCCATACTTTCTGTTAGAAGAATTACATAAACATTCATTCTTAAAATCATGCTTTGGCACATAGAAAGCTACTTGAATTACAAATTGAATATTAGAGATTATAAAACACATAAGGGTACAAGAAGGGCTTTTCTAATGTCATAGTGTATTCACAGGACCAAAAAAGTTGCAGATTAACAAAATGAACACTGTGAAAAATCTGTTTTACTGAACTTTCCCTTTCAGTGTACAGAATATTGTAGTGCCCCCTTATCTGCAGAGGGATGTATTCCAAGACCTCCAGTGGATGCCTGAAACCACTGAAATTTATATACACTGTTTTTTTCTGTGCACACATACCTATGATAAAGTTTTGTTTATAAATTAGGCGCAGTGAAAGATTAACAACAACAATAAATAGGACAATTATAACTATGTACTATAATGAAAGTCATGTGAATGTGATAGCTCTCAAAATATACTGTACTCACCCTTGCGATGCTATGCAATAATAAAATGCCTACATGATGAGATGGAATGAGGAGAATGACATAGGCATTGTGACATAGTTTTAGATTACCTTGACCTCCTGATGATCTGTCAGGAGGATCTTCTACTTCCTGACTGCAGGTGACTGCAGATAACTGAAATCATGGGAAGTGAAACTATGGATAAAGAGAGGACTACTGTATATGGCATGTTAGGTCTCACTTTGACATTTTCTCTTATAATCACAAGAAAATTTTCTTTCACCCCAGGTCAAGTATCTACACACTAATGCATGAATGCAAGAAAAAAAAAAACAGCTCAAGGTTATTATTTCCTTCCAGAGTTTGGTTTTGTATACAATTCTTTCTGTAATGGGGACAAAAACACTGAAACTAAGCCACTGATGTAAACACACAAACATTTTGCTACCCATCTAAGTAAAATATGCATTCCAAGAAAATAGAGGGATTTTTTTTCAGCAAATTAATACTCACTTGCTGACTCAGTTATTTAACACATGGGGAACACTAGATCGAAGCCATTGGTCTTGCCTCAGAGTTTAGGTGATCTTATGGACTGAATTGTAGCTCTCCAAAATTAATTCACTGATGCCCTAGCCCCCAGGACCTCAGAATGTGACTGTATTTGAAGATATAAACTTTAAGATGTGATTAAGCTAAAATAAAACTGCTAGAGAGATCCCTGATCCAACCTGACTGGTGTCCTTATAAAAAGAGAGAACAGATGAAGAGATACCAGTGCTGAGGATGCACAGAGTAAACACCATGTGAAGAGGCAGCAAGAGACTAGTGAACTACAGGAAATGCAAGAGAGGTCTTAAAGGAAATCCCCCTACTAGTACCCTGATCTTGTACTTCAAGCCTACAGAAATGTGAGCAAATAAGTTCCTATTGTTTATACCATCCACTCTGTGGCATTTTGTTATGACAGCATTAGCAAACTAATACCGGTAGTATGTAATAAACAACTTAAACTTACCCTCAAAGAAGTCTACTCCTCTCCCTAGGTTTCTGGAGGTAACGTCTTCTAGGAGGTAACAGTGTGACTTAAGGCAGGGGCTGGCCATAAAAAAGAGGCAAGTGATACAATTTTGCATGGGAGTTTCGAGTTGTGTGGTATCAGTTCACCCAAAGATAGAGATTAAACACATGGGCAATCAATTAATCAATCATCCTTATGTGACAGTGTCCCAATAAAAGTTCTGAACACCAGTGCTTAAGTGAACTTCCTTAATTGGCAATACTCCATAGGTATTGCCACATATTGATGCCTGGAAAGAAATTTGTTCCGACTCCACAAGGAGAGGACTGGGAAAGCTCCCTTTCTGTTGCTTCTTTAGACCCCACTCTGTGCACTTCTCTTATCTCATTTTATTCTGTATCCATTACTTATAATAAAGTGTAACCCTGAACATAATAATTTTCAGTATGTCTATGCCTTGTTCTAGAAAGTTATCAAACCTGAGTATGGTTTGAGAAACCTTTTAACTTGTAGTTGGTGTCCAAAGTTGGGATGGTCTTGTGTGGACAGTGGTCTCTTGTGGGGAATGCTCCTGTAACTTGAAGTTGGCTAACTTCTGCGATAGATATCACAAAAGATCATCACTAAGTTTTAGCAATCTTGATCTTAATTTATTGGGTAGTCTATTTACAAAGTCTTTTTGTAAAATGATTAGAATTTTTTCAAAAAGCAAAATTAGGAGCTAATGATGTCATTTCTAGAGGTGGGTGACATGTATAGTTCTTAATTCTATTAACAAATACTACAGCAACCCAAAGGCAATTGTAGTTGAACCCTTTCCTCTCTCCCACTTCTTGGATCACACTAATGATAGGAAACAGTAGTAGCTAGTCATGCAGTTTCTGTTGATAAAAAATATTATATGTAAGACTCAGCTCCTAAAATATTTTGTCACCTCCTAAACCTGAGCGTTAAAGACTGTTTTCCTTGAATCTGACGAGGAATGTTTTTTTTACTGTTCCTATAAAAAGCAGTAAGTGCCACAGACAGATTTCTCCCACTGATTTATTTTCAGGGTTTTAGATAATCTGGTTTTAAGATTAAGATTCTCAAAGTTAATATTTCCAGTATAGTGCTGGGTATAAAGTTGAGAGAAGGTGAACAGTGGGAATAATTGCAAAGAACAGTGAAAATATAGTTGCATTCTATTTTTAAAGTTCCCTTTTCCTGTGTGTATGTTTGCAACTATTTTTATATCTTCAGTCTTTACCCTTCATACTGGCAGAATTTGTGGGTTTTTTTTTTATGATTGAGTGAAAGCTACTTCTTTGAGTATATATTCTATATACTCAGAATATAATTCTGAAATTGCATTAAAAACTTTTTTAATTTAAATCCAAGTTAGTTCACATATAGTGTAATACTGGTTTTGGGAGTAGAATTTAGTAATTCATCAGTCACGTATAGCATCACGTATAGTCACGTGTAGTACTTGTTGCTCATCCCAACAAGTACACTCCTTAATGCCCATTACCCATTTAGCCCATCCCCCTCCCCCCACCCAACATTCCTCCATAAGCCCTCATTTTATTCACCATATTTAAGAGTCTGTTGTGGTTTGCTTCTCTATTTTTATCTTATTTTTCCTTCCCTTCTCCTATGTTCATCTGTCTTGTTTCTTAAATTCTCCATATGAGAGAAATCATATGTCTTTCTCTGACTGATTTATTTCATTTAGCATAATACATTCCAGTTCCATCCCCATTGTTGCACACAATAAAATTTAATTCATTTTAGCTACTGAGTAATACTCCACATGCACACACACACACACACACACTTCATCCATTGATCGGTCAGTGGACATTTGTGCTCTTTCCATAATTTGGCTATGGTTGATAGTTCTGCTTTAAACACCGGGGTGCATATGCCCCCTTTGAATCAGCTTTTTTATATTCTTTGGATAAATTCCTAGTAGTACAGTTGCTGGGTCATAGGGTGGGTCTATTTTTAATTTTTTGAGGAACCTCTACTGTTTTCCTCAGTGGCTTTCCAGTTTGCATTCCCACCAAAAGTGCAAAAGTATCCCCCTCTCTCCACATTCTCACCAACAGCTGTTGTTTCTTAAGGTGTTAATTTTAGCCATTCTGACAGATGCGAGGTGGTACTTCATTGTGGGTTTGATTTGTGTTTTCCTGATGATGAGTGATGCTGAGCATCGTTTCATGTGTCTGTTAACCGTCTGAATGTTTTCTTTGGAAAAGTGTCTGTTCATGTCTTTTGCCCATTTCTTCACTGGATTATTTGTTTTTTGGGTGTTGAGTTTGATAAGTTCTTTCTAGATTTTGGATACTAATTCTTTATCCAAAATGCTATTTGCAAATATATTCTCTCATTCCATCAGTTGCCTTCTGGTTTTGTTGATTTTTTTCCTTTGCTGTGCAAAAGCTTTTTGTCTTGATGAGGTACTAATAGTTCATTTTTGCTTTTGTTTCCCTTGCCTCTGGAAACATGTCTAGTAAGAAGTTGCTGCGGCCAAGATCAAAGAGATTGTTGCCTGTTTTCTCCTCTAGGATTTTGATGGTTTTCCATCTTACCTGTATGTCTTTCATCCATTTGAATTTATTTTTGTATATGGTGCAAGATAGTGGTCTAGTTTCATTCTTCTCAATGTCGCTATTCAGTTTTCCCAACACCATTTGCTGAAGAGACTGTCTTTTTTCCATTGGATACTCTTTCCTGCTTTGTCAAAGATTAGTTGGCTACATGTTTGTGGGCCCATTTCTGGTTTCTCTATTCTGTTCCATTGATCTATGTGTTTGTTTTTGTGCCAGTACCATAATGTCTTGATGATTACAGCTTTGTAATACAGCTTAAAGTCTGGAATTGTCATGCCTCCAGCTTTGGTTTCCTTTTTCAATGTTACTTTGGCCATTTGGGTTTCTTTCCGGTTCTATACAAATTTAGAATTGTTCATTCTAGCTCTGTAAAGAACTCTGACATTATTTTGATTGGGATTACATTGAGTGTGTACTTTCGTTTGGATAGTATAGACATTTTAACAATATTTGTTCTTCCAATCCATGAGCATGGAATGTTTTTCCATTTCTTTGTGTCTTCTTCAGTTTCTTTCATAAGCTTCCTATAGTTTTCAGTGTACAGATCTTTTACCTCTTTGGTTAGGCTTATTCCTAGGTATTTTATGGTTTTTGGTGCCATTGTAAATGGAATTGATTCCTTGATTTCTCTTTCTGCTGCTTCATTATTGGTATGTATGTTGATTTTACATCCTGCAACTTTGCCGAATTCATGTATCAGTTCTCACAATCTTTTGGTGCAGTCTTTCTGGTTTTTCACATAGAATATCATGTTGTCTGTGAAGAGTGAAAGTTTGACTTCTTCCTTGCTGATTTGGATGCCTTTTATTTCTTTTTGTTGTCTGATTGCTGAGGCTAGATGTTTCAGTACTATGTTGAACAACAGTCATGAGAGTGGATGTCCTGTTGTCTTCCTGACCTCAGGGGAAAACTCTCAGTTTTTCCTCACTGAGGATGATATTAGTGGTGGGTCTTTTATATATATAGCCATTATAATGTTGAAGTATGTTCCTTCTATTCCTATTTTTCTTGAGAGTTTTTATCTAGAAAGGATGATATATTTTGTCAAATGATTTTTCTGCATCTATTGAGAGGATCATGTAGTTCTTATCCTTTCTTTTTAATATGATGTATCGTGTTGATTGATTTGCAGATATGGAACTAGCCTTGCATCTCAGGTATAAATCCCACTATATTGTGGTGAGTAATCCTTTTAATGTATTGTTGGATACAATTTGCTAGTATATTGTTGAGCATATTTATATCCATGTTCATCATGGAAGGTGGTCTGTAATTCTCCTTTTTAGTGGGGTCTTAGTCCGGTTTTGGTATCCAGGTAATGCTGAATGTATAGAATGAGTTTGAATGTTTTCCTTCCATTTCTATCTTTTGGAACAGCTTTAAAAGAATACATATAAATTCTTTTTAAATGTTTGGTAGAATTCCCCTGGGAAGCCATCCAGCCCTGGACTCTTTTTTGCTGGGAGATTTTTGATTACTGATTCAATTTCTTTACTGGTTATGGATCTGTTCAAATTTCCTATTTCCTCTTGTTTCAGTTTTTGGTAGTTTATATGTTTCTAGGAATTTATCCATTTCTTTTAGATTGCCCAATTTGTTGGCATATAATTGCTCATAGTATTCTTTTATTATTCTTTGTATTTCTCTCATGTTTGTTGTAATCTCTTTCATTTGTGATTTTATTTATTTGGGTCTACTTTTTGATAAATCTTGATAGGAGTTTGTCAATTTTGTTAATTCTTTGAAAGAACCAGATCCTAGTTTTGTCATTCTGTTCTACTGTTTTTGTTTTTGTTTTTGTTTTTAATTTCAATATCATTGGTTTTTGCTCTACTCTTTATTATTTCCTTTCTTCTGTTGGTTTTGGGTTTTATTTGCTCTTCTTTTTCCAGCTCTCTTAGGTGTAAGGTTAGGTTGTGTATTTAAGACATTTCTTCCTTCTTTAGGAAAGTCTTGCTTGCTAAATACTTACCTCTTATAACTGCCATTGCTGCATCCCAAAGTTTTAGGGATGTTTTCATTTAATTGGCTTCCATGTACTTTTTAATTTCCTCTTTAATTTCTTGGTTAACTCATTCATTATTTAGTAAGATGTTCTTTAATCTCCAAGTATTTATGGTCTTTCTAAAATTTTTCTTATGGTTGATTTTGAGTTCCCTAGTGTTGTGGTCTGAAAATATGCATGGTATGATATCGATCATTTTGCACTTGTTGAAGGCTGAATTGTGACCCAGTATGGGATCTGTTCTGGAGAATGTTCCATGAGAACTTGAGAAGAATATATATTCTGCTGCTTGAGGATGAAATGTTCTGAAGATATCTGTTAGTGGGGTGTTAAAGTCTCCTACTATCATTATATTATTATCAATGTATTTATTGTTGTGATCGATTTATATATTTTGGTGCTCACAAGTTGGCATAAATATTTACAATTGTTATATCTTCTTAGTGGGTAGACTTAATTATCATATAACACCCTTCTTCATCTCTAGTTACAGTCTCTGTTTTAAAATCTAGTTTGTCTGATAAACGTATGGCTACTCCCGCTTTCTTTTGATGTTCATTAGCATGATAATTGGTTCTCCATCCCCTCAGTTTCAATCTGTAGGTGTCTTTAGGTCTAAAATGAGTCTTTGTAGGCAGAATACAGATGGGTCTTGATTTGCTATCCATTCTGATACCTTATGTCTTTTGATTGGGGCATTAGGCCATTTACATTTAGAGTGATTATTGAAAGACATGAATTTAGTGCCATTGTGTTACCTGTAGAGTTGGTGTATTTGGTGATGTTCTCTGGTCTTTATTGCTTCCAGTCTTTTTTTTTTTTTTCCTCCACTCAAAGAGTCCCCCTTAAAATTTCTTGTAGGACTGGTTTAATGTTTTCGAATTGCTTTGGTTTTTGTTTGTCTGGGAAACTCTTTATCTTTCCTTCTATTCTGAATGACGGAATTGCCAGATGAAGGATTCTTGGCTGCATATTTTTCTGATTCAGCACATTGAATATTTCTTGCCACTTTTTTCTGCTGCCAAGTTTCTGGGCAGATCTGCTGCAAACCTCATGTGTCTTCCCTTGCAGGTTAAGAACTTTTTTTTTCCTTGCTGCTTTCATTATTCTTTCTTTGTCTGTGTATTTTGTGAATTTGACTATTATAACCTTGGTGATGGTCAGTCTTTGTTGAATTTAATGTGAGTTCTCTGTGCCTCTTAGATTTTGATGTCTGTGTCCTCCCTAAGATTAGGGAAGTTTTCAGCTATAATTTGCTCACATAAACCTTCTGCCCCTTTCTCTCTCTTCTTCTTCTGATATTCCTGTTATATGATTGCTATTTCTCTGTAATAAGTTGCTGAGTTCTGTAAATCTTTTATCATGATCTTTTGCCTTCATTTCCCTTTTTTTTCCTGCTTCATTATTTTCCATAATTTATCTTCTATCTCACTGATTCACTGCTCTGCTTCATCCATCCTTGCTGTGATGGAATACAATCAAGTTTGCATCTCAGTTATAGCATTTTTAATTTTGGCCTAACCAGATTTTTGTTCTTTATCTCTGCATAAAGGATTTTTCTGGTGTCGTCTATGCTTTTTTCAACCCCCCACTGTATTCCTACAATTGTAGTTTTAAATTCTAGTTCAGAAATCGTATTTATATCTGTGTGGATGAAACCCTGGCCATCATTTCTTCCTATTCTTTTTTGGGGAGTGAATTCTTCAACCCTGTCATTTTGGAGATAGAAAGAAATTAATAAAGAAATGAAAATTAAAAAAAATAAAAACAAAAAAAATAAAAAATAAAAACAAATGAAACAAAAACAAATAAAATAAAGGAAGCTAGATCCTGGGAATGTTTTGTTCTGCTCGTTGAGAGAAATTGATAGGAAGAAAAAAGAGAAGGGAAAAAAAGTTAAAAAAATTAATATTAAAAACATTAATAATAATATAGTATAAAATAATATAAAGAAAATAAAATACAATAAAAAATCTGCATTTTCTATTTCCAAGAAAGAGAAAGAAAAGAATGAAAAAACAATATCAGCAAAAACAGAAGCAAGGAAAATGAACAAATGAACAAGCAAACAGAATGAGACATGAATGAAGTTACATACAGTTTCCCATAGAACTGAAACTTTGCAGCCCACTATAGTCCATAGACTAAGCAAGTGGAAGGGATTTGTTCTGGTCTTCTGGAAGATGTGCCTGGAGGGTGTAAGTGGACAGGGCTTTATGTAACAGCTCCGCTCTCCACTTGGTGGCACTAATTAGCTCACTGGAGTCATCTGTGTGTGTGTGCACTAGAAGTGAAAATGACTTCACCCAGCTCTCTAATCTCTGGTATGGAAATTTGTGCCCTCACAGACATAGGATCAAATACCCCTCCTTTGTCTCAGGCCTCTGTCACTCCCCACCTCTACTCTGCCCATGTCCAAGCTGTCTGCCTATCAGGTAGCACCTCCCTCTAGAGTTATAGTTGAGATGGGGCTGTGTATCAAAATCCCACACTTCAGATACCCCCACAGCTTGGACCCATGCTGAATCTCTGGAAGAGGGTCTCATAGAGCAATGGCCAGGTCTGGCTTATCCCAGAAAACATTCACATGATCATGCAGTCACAGAGGCTCAGAGTTTATGGTAAATCACAACACACAGCTGGTGCCAGGTTTTGCTGCACTCTTTGGAGTCTTTGTTCCAATATCAGTAAACGTGACTGCTTTCTGGGGTCTGCAAGGACTTTTTCCCATGGGAAGATTGTATAGTCTCTACAAAATGCAGTCTAAACAGAGGAACTGCCTCTCTCTATGTGACACGTGGACCCCTCAGACCATGCTGCCTGCTCCTGGTGATTTGGCCTACTTCCTCACTAATGCGTTACCAGGCACTGAGCTCTGAAACTCCAGACTCTGTGTTCCACTATTTATAGAATCCTGGTGGTAGTGAAACCCTCTCCTTTCTCCCATAAATCGTTTTGGGGAACAGATTTCTTGTTCAGTCCCCTGAAAATGTTTTCACTCTTTTCTTTCTCTGTCTCCACCTTCTTTCAGGGGTAGTGCCTTTCTTGCATGACCCCAATGCACTGCACTCCCCCTTTCTCTTTCTGTCCTCTCTTTCTGAACTCAGCTCCCTACCCTCTGAGGCACAGAGGTTTTTTTCTCTCCCCCAGTTCACATCTCTACACCAAGTACCTGTCAAATTCTATGGCTCAAATTATGCAGATTGTAGCATTCATCCTTAGGTTAATTTCTAGGTGTTCAAAATGGTTTGGTGCTGATGTAGCTGCATTTCAGGGACGAGATAAGCTCAGGGTCCCTGTACTACTCCACCATCTCAATTCTATTTGACATTTCATTTTTAAAATAATTTTTTTAATATTTATTTTTGAGAGAGAATGAGCACAGGGGAGGAACAGACAGAGAGGTAGACACAGAATGTGAAGCAGGCTCCAGGCTCTGAACTGTCAGCACAGAACCCTATGTGGGGCTTAAATTCATAAACTGTGAGATCATAACCTGAGTCGAAGTTAGATGCTTAACTGACCGAGCCACCCAGGCATCCCTGAAATTTCATTATTAAAGTTAGTTTTCCCTGAGATAAAACTTGAAACAGATTCATTCAAAACATATTTTCGAGATGCCATATCTAACACTAAAGTCTTTTTTTTTCCCACAGAGTGCATAAGGCTCTTACTGACAATCAATAACCATTAACTTTAAATATTAACCATTCATTAGTTTTTTCATTCATTAATTTTTCCCTCTTTTACTTACATTGATTGTTAGATTTAGGTTTGTTATTTAATGCTTATCTGGGCAATTGTTTAGGGATGGAATATGGTAAAACTCTTATGGTAGTTGGATTGTGGTAGAGATGTTCTACTATTTCCTTTGTCCATGGAACATATGAACTTTTCCTCACTACTCTCCTTTTTGTCTCTGCCTTCAGACATATTAATTTACCATGACTTTGCAAACCAAAGGAATGGTTTTGATATTCTTTCTGAATCTGTGTCTCATCTGTATGATGCTTTTTCTGAACCTGTTTCTCATCTGTAAATGTGAACAGTACCTGTAAGAGTTCTTCTGAAGAGTAAATGTGATCACAAATAAAAAGCGTCCAATTTAACATGTGAACTGGAAAAATAAGGTTGCTTTCCATACTCATTCTCTAAGTACTTTCTCTGAGAAGTGAAACTTGGTGAATTTTCTTTTTGAAAATATTGGGATAAAGTCTACATAACAGAAAATTTTCTATTTTAACCATTTTTAAATGTGCAGTTCTGTGCATATTAAAAATTTCCACTTTTAAGCAGCTTTTTATAAACCTTGGAAATGCACAAAAACATTCTATATTCTTGTTATTTATTCCTTTTAGACATGCATTTGGAGAAATTTAAGGTAACGGTGTCCGCTAAGTCCCCTTCAGAATATTTAACATAAAAATCCCTAGGGTTTGTTTAATATAAAATCCCTGCCCACACTGCTGGGTAGACTATCAAAATGCTGTGATTGTTAACTTTGCCTCTAGTGAAACTAGACAATGTAGTATTACTTACACTTATCACTGAGATTTCTTCTGTTTACTTGCCCTTACCTGGCTACACTTAGCTAGGCTTTTCCTCATTGGCTTAAAGAAAATTATTCTCTTAAGAAAGAAAATTTGGGGCGCCTGGGTGGCTCAGTCAGTTAAGCGGCTGACTTCGGCTCAGGTCACGATCTCGCGGTCCATGAGTTCAAGCCCCACATCGGGCTCTGTGCTGACAGCTCAGAGCCTGGAGCCTGTTTCAGATTCTGTGTCTCCCTCTCTCTGTAACCCTCCCCCGTTCATGCTCTGTCTCTTTCTGTCTCAAAAATAAATAAACGTTAAAAAAAAATTTAAAAAAAAGAAAGAAAATTCAATATTACTTTGAGACTTCCTATCTGAAAGCATGTCTCATAAACCACGTTGTCAGTTTAATTCCATATAGCAGAACTAAAACACACATTGTCCTACAACTAAGAAATGAAAAGGTTTGTATTGTATTGACACAGCTAAGACTGCAGTAAACCCAGGACTAGAACCCAGGATGTTTTATACCCACAAGTTGCTGTCAGTCATTTTATTTCGGAAATTTAGCTAAAGTTTTTTTTTTAAGACAAATGAATAATTAATAGACTAGACAGTGGAAGTCTTTATTCCTGCTGTAAATCAGTCTACCTATAAGTGTGCCTTTCATCTGATAATATTAGCTGTTTGAGAAAGTTTGATTAAATCTGATGGAAATTTAAGAAGACACTAATGTAGTTTGTCTCATCAAACTGTGTAAATAAACTAAACTCACTTATATATCACATTACAAAAAAATATCCTAGACTTCATTTATTTTATTTTTCTAATTCTGCCCATTTCCTTAATACACAGTGGCTAGCAAGATTGGATGAAAATATTTTGAATATTGCTATTGCAAAATGATAATTAGAAAGTCCTAGGGGTGCCTGGGTGGCTCAGTCAGTTAAGTGACCAACTCGATTTCGGCTCAGGTCACATTCTTATGGTTGTGGGATCAAGTCCTGTGTATGGGTCCATGCTGATTGTGGGCCCTTCTTGGTATTCTTTCTCTCCCTCCCTCTCTGCCCATCCCCTGTTCACATTCTCTCTCTCTCTCAAAATAAATAAGCTTAAAATATTTAAGAAAAAGAAAGTCCTATTACTCTATACCTATGACCCACAATATAAGTTGATAGAGAGTTAGAAATTCACTTATTTCTGTGCCCCAAATAGAAGCAATTTTATCAAGTATCTTTGAAGAGGCAGCCTTAGCAGGAGATTCAACTCTAACACCATGTAATTCTCAAGTATTTTCCATTAAGAATTTCAGACTGGAAAACTAGGAATCAGCTCAGTGGCAATGAATTAAGAATCATGTCTTCCCACGCAAAACCTTTATTTCAGATGACCTCAAGGAAGGCAAAAGTTCACGATTGTTCCAACTTCTAAAGTAACCCACAAATCACCGGAATACTCAGAAGAAATATTCTTCATTGCTCATTTCAGATGTGGGCCGAAGAAGATGTTTTCATCTTCTTTTCATCTTCTTTCATCTTCTTTAGATGTTGTCTAAAGACAACAATGGCCGAGATAATTTATCCCAGAATGCAGACCTAGAACTGCTTGATGAGCTTAGCAAACTGAATCGAGTTTGAGTGTTTAATTTCTACTCAGGGGAATTTGATAATTATTTTGGGCTAATAACTACTGTGTGCTTCCCTTTCTCCCTTGCTTAAATAGGTGACTTTAATATAGTTTTCCTATTCCTGCTCTACCACTGTGTATGGGAGGGGGCGTCATAGGTAGATCAATTATCTTTTATTATGGAGATCTCCAGAAAACGTAGTCATGGCTGAGTTTGTTGGAGGCTACTGTACTCAAAAACATTGGACTGGTGATTGTGTCTTGAAGTGAGAGTGTGTTTCAAGATAGAAATAAGGGTTCACATAAATACATATTTTTGTAACAAAAGAAGAAACTGATGACACCGATACTAAGATTCTTACAATCTGTGTTCTATCCTTGTAGAGAAGCAGGAGGCACACTCACTGTGCATTGAGCTATGAAAACATTCTTTTTTAAAAAATGTTTTATTTATTTATTTATTTGAGAGTGAGTGTGTGAGCAGAGGTAGGGGAGGGGCAAAGAGAGAGAGGGAGAGAGAGAAAATCCCAAGCAGGCTCCATGCTCAGCATGGAGCCAGATGTGGGGCTCAGTCTCACCACCGTGAGATCATGACTTGAACCAAAAATTGAGAGTCAGACACTTAACCACTGAGCCACCCAGGTGCCCCTAGTGATGAAGACATTCTTAAGTTTTACTTTCCAACACTAACCCTATGCGGTTACTGAACACTTGGAATGTGGCTAATGGAAATGAAGGACTGAATTTTTTATTTTAATTAAATGTTAATACAGCTACTACATTGGACCACACAATTTTTAAGTAATGGTTTTGTTGTTTTTCAGGGCACGTGGCTTCTCAGTGAAACACTACTATTTCCAAATTCCCTTTGCCTAGGTTTGGCTGTGGTTAGGTAAACTAAAATTTGCTAAAGAGATGCAAAGAACCCCACAATGCATAAAACTTCTAGATCATGCCATTTAAAGGAAGGTATATTATTGTTTTTCTTTCCTTCTTTATAACTGGTTAGAATACAGACAGCTGAGTCACCTTCAATCATGTGAATGAGGGCATCACCTTGGGGACGTCAAATAAGATAGACAACTTTGTAAAATAAGATTTTAGGCCTGTTTAAGCTACCAATATTTGGCGATTTTGGTACCAATTAATAAGCCTACATTTGATTTCCTTTTCTTTTTAATATATTCTTCCTGGGATTTGCTGCAATTCCTGAATCTAAGGGCTTGGGTATTTCCTCAAGTATAGAAATTTCCCAGCCAGTTCTTAAAAGTCTATCTATTTTCTCTAGTCTTCTGAAAATTTAATGGGATATATGTTGTGAGGGACGCCTGGGTGGCTCAGTCAGTTGAGCATCTGACTTCGGTTCAGGTCATGATCTCGCGGTTTGTGAGTTTGAGCCTGGCATCGGGCTCTGTGCTGTCAGTTCAGAGCCTGGAGCTTGTTTTGGGTTGTGTCTCCCTATCTCTCTGCCCCTACCCCACTCATGCTCTGTCTCTGTCTCTCAAAAAATGAATAAACGTAAATTTTTTTTTTAAAGTCTACTTTCTCTAGTCTTCTGAAAGTTTAATAAAATATATGTTATGAAATATATTAGCATTCCATCCTTATTAATTTCTCTGGCATATTTTCTATTACTAGATAGAAAAATCTCTCCTGATGATGCCTCCTTGTGGAAAGAAAAAAAAAAACCGTAAGGCAACCTGATTATATTCATACATGAAAACATCCCTCACGACCTTGTAACATGAGACCACTTAATCAGACTGTATGCTTGTGTGTTGCCATATATAGGAGACAAAGAAGTAGAAACTATGTAAAAAACTACACCATGTGGTGTCCAGGGCTCAGTTCTTCGGGTATGAACCCAACTGAGTGGTGATGGCACAAATAAAGATGTTTCCTGGAAAGAAAAGCATCAGTGTCATGACTGTGCAAGAATCCTGCTACATCCTGAGTCGTATCTTGAGATTGTTCTTCAGTTTTCTGATCAGTCATCTATGCATTATTTGACATTGAGATCTTAATTTCAGTGTTTATACTTAGAGAATGTCTCTTTGGTTCTCTTTCAAATTCACTTGTTTTCTTGTTTTTATAGTATAATTTTCCCGGTAGGAATCCTAGTAGCCTCTATTATTTTTTAATATTGTAAACATAGTAATTTTATGTTCCATGATGGAGAAGTTCTACATAACTACATCTAATGGTAAATTTAATTCTCCTGTTTGTTTTTCTTGCTGTCTTGATATGATGCCTGATTCCTGTGTATTGTTAAACTTTGAGTTGTGAACTCATGATTAATGGAGGCTTTTCCAAAGTTATTTTGAGATACCTCGATCAAGAGTGAGTACACTTCTGTGTTCATTTACTCCATTAAGATCTTTGGACAAGTTTCAAGCCAGATCCATTTCCTAGGGGGTTTCACTTTACCATACTGTTAATACAAATTCAAGTGAGACTCAAAGGTGTATTCCACGATCTTCAAAGGCTAACGTTTATCTGTAGCCTAAGCTTCATTGTGCCGCTGTGGTAGCCATCTTGTCTTTCATTTTGGACCCCAAGGATATCTGTTTTGTGCTCACTTGCTTGTTTTTTTTTTTTAATTTTTTTTAATGTTTATTTATTTTTGGGACAGAGAGACAGAGCATGAATGGGGGAGGGAGAGAGAGAGAGGGAGACACAGAATTGGAAGCAGGCTCCAGGCTCTGAGCCATCAGCCCAGAGCCTGACGTGGGGCTTGAACTCACGGACCGCGAGATCGTGACCTGAGCTGAAGTCGGACGCTTAACCAACTGAGCCACCCAGGCACCCCTCACTTGCTTATTTGAATGAGCGGATGTTGGCCCATTGATACTCAGAATTTGCAAGTGTTTTATACTGGTGTATTTTTAGGAATATAATTTAGAGTGGACATAAAATCTTCGGATGAAATCTAAAATGAAAATTAACTTTGGTCCTTGCATATAGTTAATTTACTCATGGTTTTCTCACCTCAATAATTTGTATGTGCGTGTCATGTATGTAAACTTTAGTAGACATCCACTATTCACATAAGACATGTTCATGGATCTTAGAACTTACTTTTTTTTCATATTTGTCTACATAGTCCTAACATTAGGCAATTTTGAAAACGATTACTCTTTCTATATTTGTTGGTTTATTTACTCATTTATTTATCCATAATCACTAATTCACCAGTTATTTATTGAGGATATTGTATGTTCCATGCAGTCTAATTGCACAGGGAAATCCTAGCAGGCTAAGTTAGGCAATTCAGGGTTTTTGTTGTTGTTGTTTTGGGTTTTGCTTATTTGTTTTTTAAAATAAAACGTGAACTGCTTGTTTATTATTTTTAATTATTTAAATTTGAGAAAGAGTGAGAGAGAGGCAGGGAGAGAGGAAGAGAGAATCCCAAGCAGGTTCTGCTCTGTCAGCATAGCACCTGACATCATGCTTGATCTCATGACTGTGAGATCCTGACCTGAGCCAAAATCAAGACTGGATGCTTAACCAACTAAGCCAACCTAAACTGCTTAATTAAAAATAATTTTTTTTCTGTGGGTAAAAAATTCACCAAATAAAAAATAATTTCAAAATATATCTTAATATTTGTGAATTTATATTACAAATACTTGCTCTAATTTGAGTCATCATCAACGTTAAAATTAGTATACCTTCATATTACTCTGACTCAATAATTGCCTCCTCTATGTATTTATGTAAATGGATTACAAAATGTGTTTGGTACCTTATATTAGAGTATAGATATTAATAAAGCTGAACACCAGTTGTACCTAGGATATAAAAATAATTAAATTTAATCCGGTCAAGTTCTCTATTTCTCTATGGGCAAAAATTTTTACTTGTGGTTTTCCTTACTGTTATAGAATCAGACAATGATTTTGCAACATGGGGCATTTTTTGGAAAGTGATGTAACATAGATAAATGTAAAAAGGTAAATGCACAAGTTGCCATACCACAAAGGCAAGTGATTCTCAGTGCTTGCCATATGCTCCCATATTTAATAAACAGCTTTTGACATATAGTCATTTTTGGCACGACGTGTGCAGCCATGTGACATGCTGCACCTGAAACACAGTCCCTAGGTAGTTTCACGCAATAAAAGCAACTCTTTGGCCCTTTCTGTTTTGTGTTTATTTTTTTAAGTCCATTTATGCTCACTTCAAATCCCTTGCCCTGTATTCTCTCCATGTGAATCTGGAATAATTACTCAAACAATATTCCTGACATGTTGCAACACACCCACGTTAATGTCCACCATGTATCTTGTCCTTTCTTTTGTTGTTAGACACTGTGACCCACAAAGAAAAACTACGATAATCATTTTACTTCAGTAGCTGAAACTTTTTAGCACTGATTTCATGTTATTTTGACTTTCGTCCTTCTGCACATCTTATAAATTAAATTTCTATTCATTTGCACCTGTACACTGAACAGATTACAAATTAAAGATGAAACAAAATACTTGATGTAAAGCATAAGCGGCGGTTGGGTAGTATAGGTATTGAGTTGCATCACAAGGAAAAAAGAAAAGCTTGTGTTCACAGATGGTGAACTACAGGAAATAATATTGCTTTCCAGCTCTCCACAGGCCTCGCTGCTGAACAACAAGAAAACAAAGATAATAGAATACTGCATAAAATGAGATCATAGTCTACACTTGGACAGGCAGGGACACCTAAATGACATCTGGTACTGGATTCTCATTGCTAAGCCTTGGCAGGGATGACCATGAGATGATTCTGAGTATGTCCTGTGATGTCAAATTCCACTGAGATAAAATACATAGTAGTACACGGTATAATTTTTTGGTACTCTGAACTAGTAGGACTGATTTAGTATTTTATTTTCCTCCCAAAGTCGTAGCAACATACATTCCCTTAGTATACCCGTTAGTGATATTAAGCAATAAAGTCTTTAAAAAATATAAATGAATAAGATTCATCCTTACAAATTATTCTAAAAGAAGATCTGATAATATTTTGTATCCAATATATATTAAGAAACCTGGGAGTTTTAGTCAAAACTGTTAAAAACTTAGTGATTCAGTGTACATTTACCTAAATTTATAGGTATTACCTATAAGTTCAACTTTGGGAACGTTGATGTCATGAGATTTTTAATATTCTATAAAATATTATTTGATGCCAATGTCAGATAAACTAATATGATTAATCCTTTTTTTTTAACTAATACAACACTTCTTATGAGGAAAGGAATAATGTAAACTGAGAATAAGAGTTTTCATAGACAATCAGACCTGTATTAAATTCTGATTCCATCTGTTGCTTGTGGTGGTTATTATATGCTACTTCTTTGAGCTTTAGTTTTCTCATCACTAGAATAGAATTAGGGATAACTACCCCCATAAAATTGCTATAAAGATTCAAAATATGACATCTATTGGCACTCAGTGCATGCCATCTTGGTGGACAAGATTTCCTATATTCTAGCATTCATTACTGTTTTTTGATATCTTGAAAAATGAAGAACAAGGATTCTCCTGGTTATATATGACTTGATTCTTTATTCTGCTGTATCCTATAAGTATGGATATAAGAAAGTATACGAATTCTCTTAACATATTTTCCAAATATTTTATTTCATATTATTATCATTGTTGTCATTTGGAGTATAAAACATGTGATGATATTATCCGGGATAACAGAAGGACTATTTTTTTTTTAAGTCAATATTATCTATTAATTATTCTAAATCTTGAAAATGGCTCTCAGATTTCTCTAGCAAAAGTCAACCTCTTTTGTTTTGTGATATATACCACATATTGGCTTCTGATATAGATAAAATGAATATAAAATCCACACATAAACTATCTTGAGATATTTGGTCATCCATTATACTGGGTGTTTCTGTGAGGGTGTTTTTGGTTAAGATTAACATTTAAATTGGTAGACTGAATAAAGCAGATTGCCCTCCATAATGTGAGTGAACTTCATCCAATCAGTTGAAGGCTTGAATAGAAGAAAAGTCTGATCTTCCCCCTCAATAAAGGAAAATTCTTCCTGATGGCCTTTGAACTTGAATGCCTTACAGACTTATGAAATATGCTGATTCAATAATGAAGGATTCCTAGGTGATCAGAATTTCTTTTTGGAGTACAATTAAGGTTTGCTTTAAGAAGATATAAACTACACAAAATAGAAGAAATTTGCTGAGCAATCTGAATATAGTTTATTCCCACATGCTTCCTTTTATATCTGGTTTTCCTTCACTATTTTAACTATTTCATTTTCTTCCTTTTGTAATTTTTGATGAGAAATCCACTATAATTCTTAACATTTTTCTTCTCTTATTTTTTCCTCTAGCTTCTTTCAAGATTTCCACCTTGTTGTAGGGTTTCTGCAGTGTGAGTATGATGTGTCTAGGTACAGATTTTTTGGTATGTCTTTTGCTTTGTGTTCTCTGAGATTTGTGTATTTGTGGTTTGGTATCTGTCATTAATTTTGAAAAAAAATTCAGCCATTATTTATTTATAAATATTTCTTCTATTCCCTTCTCTGCTCTTCTTATTTTGGTATTGCAATTATTCATATTATACCTTTTGAAATTACACCATAGTTCTTTGATTTTCTGTTCTGTTCTTATATTAGTTTTTCTCATTGTATTTCAATTTGATAAGTTTCTATTGGCCTATCCTCAAGGTCACTGATTTTCTTTTTCCTCAACTGTCTCCAGTTCATTGATAAGCCCATCAAATCCACTCTTTATTTCTAATAGTTTATTTTATTTTATTTTATTTTATTTTATTTTATTTTACTTTACTTTATTTTCTTTATTTTATTTTACTTTATTTTATTTTATTTTGAGAACATGTAAGTAGGGGAGGGGGACAGGGAATGAGAGAGAGAATCTTACGTAAACTTGATTTCTGCTCAGGTCATGATCTCAGGGTCCTTGAATGGAGGCCCACATTGAGCTCCATTCTGATCATGGAACTTACGTAAGTGATCATTCCATGATCAGAATGGAGCTCAATGTGGGCCTCCATTCAAGGACCCTGGGATCATGACCTGAGCAGAAATCAAGTTGGACACTCAGATGACTGAGTCACTCAGGTGCCCCTGTGATAGTCTTTTTAGATTTAACATTTTTTTAGTGTTTTAGGTTTAGCATTTCTTTTTTTACTAGAGTTTCCATCTCTCTGCTTATATTACCTATAAGCTCCTGCATGTTGCTTAGTTTTACCATTTGAGATCTTAAATTTAGTTATAGTTATAGGAAATTCTCTGATAATTCCATCTCTGTGTCTCATTCTAATGCTTGCTTTGTCTCTTCAGACTTCTTTTCCCCTTGCCTTTTAGCATGTAATATTTTAGTTGAAAGCTGGACATGATATATCAGGTAATGAGAAATGTGAGAAATAGGCCTTTAGTGTGGTTTCATGTTAATTGAGTTAGAGTAGGGCAGTGTTTAATGTTGCTATAGCTTTATATGTTAACTTTCTCTAATGTCCTTATTTTTTTCTTCTTTATTATTTTTGAGTTTCCCTAAAAATCTTAAATGGAATCTGCACCTTGCAGTCCTTTCAGCTGTAATCTATTATTGTAGTCTGGAGCCCTGGTGAGGTTGTAACAGGTAAATGAAATCTGTAATCTCGTGATTAAATTTCAATCTTTCAGTGGTTCTCTGTCCCTGGACTGTGACCTCCACAAAAGTTTCTCAGCTTTCATTTCTCCCTTAGGTGAGACAGGAAGACCAGAGACAGATGGGGATGGGTCATTTCCTTTCTCTATTTTGGAGAAGGCTTTAGAAGGTCTTGTCCCCCAAATAAGCCTTTATTTTACTGAAGATTCTAGGATTATTTCTTTAAAAATCACTATTCTCACACTCCTACCAAAATAGGATTTATCTTGACTTTTCAGACTGAGAACTTGGTGGGCATTTCTGGAGGCAAAATGCATAAAAATATGGGGGCCCCATGAAAACTACAGGCCATGCACCCAGGGTTCTCCCTCTCATGCTCGTACTCTGCCTTCCACAGTTCACCCAAGTTACTATTTAAGTGTGCCCACCAATTTTAGGCTTCAGCAGCTCTGTTCCAGAGAAGCTGCTATGTTTCATTGTATTCACTTGTCTGTACAGAGCCCAGGGTGGTAATTTGCTTTGTAAGGACAATTCTCTGATGAGTTCGAGAAAATCCACTGTTTTCAATTTGCGTAAAATTTTTCTTAGGATTCAGGTGAGGACCTCAAAGTTCTTTACATGTCAGAGTGGAAACATGTTTCATTGTTGCTATTTCTGAATTTTTTATTTGTATATATATTGTAAATGGTTAAATTTTATCATCAATTGTTTTCTTTCTTTCAAGTAGGGCTTATTAGTATGAATACAAAATCTTTTGTCCAAATCAAGACATGTTTAGCAATGAAAAGAGAACTCTTGATACCAATATTGAACTATAGGCACAAATGAAATTGGGTAAACTGTGAAATAGGGTCACCCCATATTTTATCTGAGTTCTTGAATACATGACATTATATGTTTTTTATGTATGAATGACAGTTTTCTTGATCACATGTCATAGTATTAAAAATGTTTGTTGGGGCGCCTGGGTGGCTCAGTCAGGTAAGTATCTGACTTCGGCTCAGGTCATGATCTCACAGTCCATGGGTTTGAGCCCCACATCAGGCTCTGTGCTGACAGCTCAGAGCCTGGAGCCTGCTTCCGATTCTGTGTCTCCCTCTCTCTCTGCCCCTCCCCTGCTCATGCTCTGTCTGTCTTTGTCTCAAAAATAAATAAAAAATTAAATAAATTAAATAAATAAATAAATAAATAATGTTTGTGTAACAGTTCACTTTATTTTTGACATTGAATTTTAGATACTGAACAGTCTGAGTTTGGAGTGATTTTTACTGAGTAATGACAATTTCCAGAGGATTCTTTAATTATATTTTAAGTGTAATAATTATTATCAATGATATGTTTAGTAGTAAATTATTTTCATCAGTTTTTCCTAGGACACAGGTTTTTTAATCTGTAATATCATTTATTTATATATGTATATGTGTATTTCTATGTATATATAAATTATAGTTTTCATCTCTGTTCTTGGTTCTGTTTTTTAGGAATGTAAACTGTACTTATTTGAATCTCCCTTTCTTCCATATCTAGCATCATTTTTCTGATCTTCTTTATCTGTTGCTTAAATTTCAATCTGTTTTGTAGAACTTTTTAAAAAATATTTATTTTTGAGAGAAAGACAGAGTGTGAGCAGGGATGGGCAGAAAGAGAGGGAGACACAGTGTACGAAGCAGACTCCAGGCTCTGAACTGTTCGCACAGAGCCCGAAGCAGGGGCTCAAACTCGTGAACTGTGAGCTCATGACCTGAGCCAAAGTCGGACACTTAACCAACTGAGCCACCCAGGTGCCCCATTTTGTAGAACTTTTTAAAAGACTGTCTGCATGTCTTTGGTAATATTGCTCTTATTTTGGTTTTATTAATGATTCTATTTTTCTGTCTAGTAATTTTGTCAGAGTACATCCAATCTCATTTTGCTTATCAATTTCTCTTTAATATCCCTCACTGTGCCTTTGAAAACAATTTTTTTTCCACAAAACTGACTTGCAATCGTTAATTACTTGGAGTATGGAGAACTGTATGTCTGAAGATTTGGGGAAGTTAATTCCACTTCTAATGTTTATAACTCAGTTAAAAATATATTTTGGGGTTGGTATAATGCTGGTTCTTTTCAGGTTATTATTTCTTTTTAAATGAGGACAGGTCCATCCAAGCCAATACTTTGCAGAAGAATAGAGATGGGGATTAATGCTCATTGGGGCAATAAAAGATTGGTGTGGCTCAAGGGGAAGCCTTTATATAATCTGCTTATGTGATTTGTCATCTATATTTGCTCATCTGTCTCTGCGCATCACTGATAGAACGTATATTATTTATTTTACCGCCTTCAGCTTTTCTTCATTTTTTGCTATACTGAATTGAGGCCATGAAAAGATATTCCTGCTTGGCTTCTTGTATAGCTTGTTACAGCATTTAGATAAAGACTCATCACATTTGATGAGCCTTTTAAGACTATGTTTTAGAAAAATCTGCACGCTGCCTGAGGCCAAGAAGGTATGTAGCAGTTCTATATACACATCTTGATTTTGACAAAAATGTTATTTTATTTGGCAGATACTGTTTGTTAATTGCGATTTGAAGTTGAGGATATTTACTTCTCTATTTGGTTATTATCAGTGAATGTTAGAGGAGGAGAGGAAAATAAAAACACTTTTGCCACATTCACGGCATTAAGGGAAAGCTTGAGGAACGACTTTTAACATTCCATAATATATCTCACTCAACACTCCAAATTAATAAGCAATTAAGTGAAAAAGGTGAACTATGCAACTTGGTCAGTTTTCTTGTTCTAACTGAACTGCCCTAATCTCTGTTCCAAAGTCACTCAGTTCTTCTTCAAAGAGGTAGCTAATTATAAATTTCTTATGTATCTTCCCAGAAAGTCACTGCAGTTATAAGCATATAATATGATAAAAATATTAATAAACTAATAGGTAAAAGGAATATATATATAAATAGTAATTATAAAAATGTAGTACAAAGAATGTGTCTAGGTGCACTAGTATAGGGGTAAAAGTGTAGGGGTATATATACAAGATCTATACCTAGAGCATATTTTATACTATATTTTTTTGTACTGAATGTACTTGGAGAGCATTTCATATCAATATATTACTTTCACTGCCCTATAATACTCCATTAAATACATATACAGTAATTTGTTGAATCCATGCTCTATTGTATTGGTACATACTTAACTTGTTTTAATATTCTTTCTAAATTGTGAATTCTGGGCAAATACTTTAGGGATTGGGTGGGGGGGAGAGAGAGAAAGAACTAATACACTAAAGTAGCCTACTTCACAATTAAGTGTGAAAATAAAAGTTGCATCTAATTCCAAGGCATGAAAAAATTATAAAATGCTACTTTTAAACTCATGTCAAGGATATTTCCACTTTTAAGACACTTTTGAGTCATAGTTGTCATTTGAAACAAACTTGGAAATGCCATGTGTAATTAGGACACAACCAGGAAGTAACTTAAATTCATTTAGTAAGTGAAAAAAAAACAGCTCAAGACTGTCTGCATAGTTATCTCAGATGAACCGAGGTAGTTAATCAAGTCCCCACAAATGTCAGACAGGTAATAGACAGCTCCCATCAGAAGACTCAACCCTTACAACTATTCATTTCCTAGAACATTTCTCATTTATGACAGTCACGGGAAAGTCTAAGCTACAGTTGCTTGCTAGTGTAATTGACTGAAATTGTTTTTCTGCACAAAGAAATATAAAGTGGTTGGAGAAAAATAACAGCTGTAACAGTCTTTTGAAGATTTTTCAAATGTCGGTAACAATTCATTAGAAATTAGAACGTTGGAGAACACCTGGTTGGCTCAGTGGGTTAAGCATCTGATTCTTGATTTCAGCTCAGGTCATGATCTCACAGTTCATGAGATCAGACCCTGTGTGGGGTTCTGCACTGACACCACAGAGCCTGCTTGGGATATTCTCTCTCTCTCTCTCTCTCTCTCTCTCTCTCTCTCAAAATAGAGTAAAACTTTGGACTGCGAGTACCTTGTTCTGCGAGTGTTGCATAAGACAAACATTTCTAATAAATTTTAACTTGATAAACGAGTGATGTCTTGCAGTACGTGACCTAGTAGTACTGCAAGTACTACGAGTACAGGGAATATTACATGATGCCAAACATCACATAATCACAACTGAACCAATGGTTCTCTCCCTCTCTCTCCCTCTCTCTCTCTCCCTCTCTCTCTCTGTGGGATTGTGGGTGATCATCTCCCATGCTTGAATGCTCAGTCTCAGGCCAAGGTGTTTGGCAGAAATCAGTAATTTTTCAGAACATTGGAAGGTGCCCACAACTGGCACTAATGTATTTTTTGTCACTTCAAGCACCTATGGACAGTCCTTTACTTTTCCGTACTCTAGTGAACTTAGGAATGCTTTGCTTCGTGCTAGGTCAGGCTGCCTGCAGATAGAGACCCTTTCCTCCGCTGCCTTATTGCCAGTTACATTAAGTACAGTAGATGACAAGAGTTTATTCATACTGTATTGTAGTCAACATCCGTTAGTGATAGTGAAAGTTGTCCTACACAATAACCCTCCTCTCTTGTCTCCCTCACACCTGCCATGAAGGTTTTCAAAGGTAAGTGCTGATTAATTTATTTTTCTTTATATTTCATATTTTCTTTATCATTTTGTATTAGAGTATTGTAATCATTTTCATGTGAATAATTTTGGGCTGTGGAATGAATCATCTGAGTTTCCACTGTTTCTTATAGGGAAACTTGCTTTGATATGCAAGTGCTTTGGATTACAAGCATGTTTCTGGAACAAATTCTCACAAACCAAGGTTTTACTGTAAATAAACCTTTAAAAATGTTAGAAAATTGGGCACAACTTATAAGTAGTTTTTGTTTTTCATAGTGGTTGGGGATTTGAAGTAAAATTGAAACTGGATAATTCTTCGCCTGCCAACCAGGAGTTAGTAGAAGCCATACTGAGAGGTTACACAAGCAATTTGATACAGAAAGTAAGACCAAAGCACTGAAGGGGGACACTAGGGGTGATAGTTCTTAGAAAGTGACTGCAAGTTGTACTCAAAGCACTGGAGTGAGAATCTAGCTATCATCCCAGTGCCCTGAACATAACTTTTAAGTATCAAAACAAAAATAAAATAAACTGTGGTTAGTGCAAAAGGATCATTCATATAGCTAGAAGAAAAAATTAAGGGCCTACTTTGTGAAAGCAAAAGCGTTAGAAACTTTTCTGTTGCTATCTTTAAAATCTGTGAGACAATTATTTCTTATTATTTTTAATGCGAATATACAACAATGATTCAACATTTATATACATAATAAACTGCTAACCATAAGTATAGTACCATCTGTCACCATACAAAATTATTACCCTATTATTGATTATATTCCCTATGCTATATCTGACATCCAATGTCAACTTATTTGTTTTATAATTGGAAATTTATACCTTTCAATCCCCTTTATGTATTTTGCCCATCACCTCACTCCTTTCCCCTCTAGCAACCACCAGTTTTTCTCTGTATTTGTGAGTCTGTTTCTGGGTAGTATGTTTACTCATTTGTTTTGCTTTTTTAGGTTCTATTTATAGGTGAAATCATCTGGTATGTGTCTTTCTCTGACTTATTTCATTTAGCATAATAATCTCTAGATCCATCCATGTTGTCACAAATGTCAACATTTAATTTGTTGTTATGGCTAATATTCCATTGCATATATGTAACACATTTTCTTTACCATTCATTTTTTGATGGATACTTGGATTGCTTCCATACTATTGTAGATATTGCTGCAATGATCATAGGGGTGCATACATCTTTAAAAGTAGTGTTTTAGTTTTCATTGGATAAATACCCAGAAATGCAATTGATGGATCATGTGGTATTGCTATTTTTAATTTTTTAAAGAAACTATATTTTTCCATATTTGCTGTAACAATTAGTGTTCCCACTAACAGTAAATAAGGACTCCCTTTTTACTATATTTTCTCCAACAGTTTATTTCTTGTTTTTTTTTTTTTTTTTTGATAGTACCCATTTTGACAGGTGTGAGGTGATATAATGGTTTCGATTAGCCTTTCCCTGATAATGATATTGAGAATTTTTCATGTGTCTTTCTGACATCATACAACTCTTTGGGAAAATGTCTATTCATGTTCTCTTCCCATTTTTCCCATTATTTAATCAGGTTGGTTGGTAATTGATCAGTGTTAAGTTATATTAGTTCATGATATATTTTGGATACTAACTCCTTATTGAATATATCATTTGCACATATTTTCTCACATTCTGTAGGTTGCCTTTTTGTTTTGTTGATGATTTCCTTTGCTGTGAAAAAGCTTTTTAGTTTGATGTAGTCCCAGTTGTTTGTTTTTATTGCCCTTGCCTGAGGACACAGATCCAAAAAAGACTGATGTCCAAGAGTTTACTGCCTATTTTTTTTTCCTTTCAAGAGTTTTATGTCTTACACTTAAGTTTTTAACCCATTTTGAGTTTATGTTTATATAGAGTGTGAGAAAGTGATTGAGTTTTTTGTCCAAATTTCCTGATACCATTTATTGAAAAGATGATTTTTCCACATTGTGTGTTCTTGCCTTCTTTGTCCTAGATTAAGTGACCATATAAGTGAGCTTTCTATTGTTACTTATATTGATCTATATATTTTTGTGCCAGCATCATACTGTTTTGATTATTATAGCTTCGTTAGTGGTTTGAAATCTGGGATTGTGATACCTTCAATTTTGTTCTTTTTTCTTAAGATTGTTCTGGCTAGGGGCGCCTGGGTGGCTCAGTCAGTTAAGCATCCAACTCTCAGTTTCAGCTCAAGTCATGATCTCACAGTTTGTGAATTTGAGCCCCATATTAGACTCTGCACTGATAACATGGAACCTGCTTGGGATTCTCTCTCCCTCTCTCTCTGCCCCTCCCTGTTGTGCGCACACACACACACACTCTCTCTCTCTCTCTCAAAAATAAATAAATAAACTTTAAAAATATTGCTTTGGTTATTTGGAATCTTTCATGGTTCCATACAAATTTTAGGACTATTTGTTCTAGGTCTGTGAAAATGTTACTGGTATTTTAATAGGGATTGCACTGAATTTGTAGTTTGTTTTGGGTAGCATGGACATTTTAACAATATTCTAATCCATAAACCTGGCATATCTTCCCATTTTTTTGTGTCATCTTTAATTTCCTTCATCAATTCTTATGGTTTTCAAGGTACAGATATTTCACCTCCTTGGTTAAATTTATTCCTAGGTATTCTATTTGATATAATTGTAGATCATATTCTTAATTTTCTGATTGTAGGTTATTAGTATATAGAAACACAATAGATTTCTGTTTTAATTTTATATCCTGAAAATGTATTTATTTATTCCAATAGTTTTTTGGTGGCCTTTAGGGTTTTTTCTATATTGTGTTATGCCATCTGCAAATAGTGAGTTTTTCTTCTTCCTTATCACTTCAGATACCTATTATTTCTTCTTCTTGTCTGTTTGCGGTGCCTAGGATTTCCAGGTTTATATTGAATAAAAGTGGCAGGAGTGGACATCCTATTCTTATTCTTGATCATCGAGGAAAAGCTTTCAGCTTTCATTATTAGGTATGATGTTAGCTGTGAATTTGCCATATGTGTCCTTTGTCAAATACTTTTTCTGCATCTATTGAAATGATAATATTTTTATCTTATTTTATTAATGTGGTATATCACGTTGATTGATTTGTGAATATTGAACCATACCTCTATCCCTGGAATAAATCTCACTGGGACATGGTAAATGATCCTTTTAACGTATTATTAAATTCAGCTTGCTAATATTGATGATATTCGCATCCATGTTGATCAGGGATATTGGCCTATAGCTCTTTTTTTCCATAGTGTCTTATCTGGTTTGGTATTAGAGTAGTGCAGGCTTTGTAGAATGAATTTTTTTTCTCTAAGGAAAGGATTTTATTTATAAATTCACACAGATATTGGGATATTCAAATTCTCTAACTTATATCTTTTAGCAATTTGTGTTTTCTCCAAAGGAATTTTTACATTTAATCTCAGTTGTTTATTTATTTATTTTTATATATAATTTATTGTCAAATTGGTTTCCATACAACACCCAGTGCTCATCTCAACAGGTGCCCTCCTCAATGCCCATCACCCACTTTCCCCTCTCCCTCACCCCCCATCTACCCTCAGTTTGTTCTCAGTATTTAAGAGTCTCTCATGGTTTGCCTCCTTCCCTCTCTGTAACTTTTTTCTCCCTTCCTCTCCCCCATGGTCTTCTGTTAAGTTTCTCAGGATCCACATATGAGTGAAAACATATGGTATCTGTCTTTCTCTGACTGACATATTGCACTTAGCATAATACCCTCCAGTTCCATCCACGTTGCTGCAAATGCCAGATTTCATTCTTTCTCATTGCCACGTAGTACTCCATTGTATATATAAACCACAATTTCTTTATTCGTCAGTTGATGGACATTTAGGCTCTTTCCATAATTTGGCTATTGTTGAAAGTGCTGCTGTAAACATTGGGGTGCAAGTGCCCCTATGCATCAGCACTCCTGTATCCCTTGGGTAAATTCCTAGTAGTGCTATTGCTGGGTCATAGGGTAGTTCTATTTTTAATTTTTTGAGGAACCTCCACACTGTTTTCCAGAGTGGCTGCACCAGTTTGCATTCCCACCAACAGTGCAAGAGGGGTCCCATTTCTCCACATCCTCACCAGCATCTATAGTCTCTTGATTTGTTCATTTTAGCCACTCTGACCAACATGAGGTGGTATCTCATGGTGGTTTTGATTTGCATTTCCCTAATGAGGAGTGACGTTGGGCATCTTTTCTTGTGCCTGTTGGCCATCTGGATGTCTTTTTTAGAAAAGTGTCTATTCATGTTTTCTGCCCATTTCTTCATTGGATTATTTGTTTTTCAGGTGTGGGGTGTTTCTGGTGAGTTCTTTATTGATTTTGGATACTAGCCCTTTGTCCAATATGTCATTTGCAAATATCTTTTTCCACTCTGTCGGTTGCCTTTTAGTTTTGTTGATTGTTTCCTTTGAAGTGCAGAAGATTTTTATCTTCATGAGGTCCCAATAGTTCATTTTTGCTTTTAAATCTCTTGCCTTTGGAGCTGTGTCAAGTAAGAAATTGCTGCGGCTGAGATCAGAGAGGTTTTTTCCTGCTTTCTCCTCTAGGGTTTTGATGGTTTCCTGTCTCACATTCAGGTCCTTCATCCATTTTGAGTTTATTTTTGGAATGCTGTAAGAAAGTGGTCTAGTTTCATTCTTCTGCATGTTGCTGTCCAGTTCTCCCAGCACCATTTGTTAAAGAGACTGTCTTTTTTTTTTCCATTGGATACTCTTTCCTGCTTTGTCAAAGATTAGTTGGCCATACATTTGGGGTCCAATTCTGGAGTCTCTATTCCATTGGTCTATGTGTCTGTTTTTGTGCCAATACCATGCTGTCTTGCTGATTACAGCTTTGTAGTAGAGGCTAAAGTCTGGGATTGTGATGCCTCCCGTTTTGGTCTTCTTCAATATTCCTTTGGTATTTGGGGTCTTTTGTGGTTCCATACAAATTTTAGGATTGTTTGTTCTATCTTTGAGAAGAATGCTGGTGCAATTTTGATTGGGATTGCATTGAATGTGTAGGTAGCTTTGGGTAGCATTGACATTTTACCAATATTTACTCTTCCAATCGATGAGCATGGAATGTTATTTTCTATTTCTTTGTGTCGTCTTCAATTTCCTTCATAAGATTTCTATAGTTTTCAGCATACACATCTTTTACATCTTTGATTAGGTTTATTCCTAGGTATTTTTTATTCTTGGTGCAATTGTGAATGGGATCAGTTTCTTTATTTCTTTCTGTTGCTTCATTATTGGTGTATAAAAATGCAACTAATTTCTGTACATTAATTTTGTTCCTGCGACTTTGCTGAATTCATGTATCAGTTCTAGCAGACTTTTGGTGGAGTCTATTGGGTTTTCCATGTAGAGTATCATGTCATCTGCAAAAAGTGAAAGCTTGACTTCATCTTTGCCAATTTTGATGCCTTTGATTTCATTTTGTTGTCTGATTGCTGAGGATAGGACTTCCAATAATATGTTAAACAACAGCAGTGAGAGTGGACATCCCTGTCGTCTTCCTGATCTCAGGGGGAAAGCTCTCAGTTTTTCCCCATTGAGGATGATATTAGCTGTGGAGTTTTCATAAATGGCTTTTAAGATGTTTAAGTATGTTCCTTCTATCCTGACTCTTTCAAGGGTTTTTATTAAGAAAAGATGCTGTTTTTTGTCAAATGCTTTTTCTGCATCGATTGACAGGATCATATGGTTCTTACCTTTTCTTTTATAAATATGATGTATCACATTGATTGATTTGTGAATATTGAACCAGCCCTGCATTCCAGGAATGAATCCCACTTGATCATCGTGAATAATTCTTTTTATATGCTATTGAATTCGATTTGCTAGTATCTTGTTGAGAATCTTTGCATCCATATTCATCAGGGATATTGGCCTGTAGTTCTCTTTTTTTGCTGGGTCTCTGTCTGGTTTAGGAATCAAAGTAATGCTGGCTTTATAGAATGAGTCTGGAAGTTTTCCTTTCCTTTCTATTTTTTGGAACAGGTTGAGAAGGATAGGTATTATCTCTGCTTTAAATGTCTGGTAGAATTCCCCAGGGAAGCCATTTGGTCCTGGACTCTTATTTGTTGGGAGATTTTTGACAACTTATTCAATTTCTTCACTGGTTATGGGTCTGTTCAAGTTTTCTATTTCTTCCTGTTTGAGTTTTGGGAGTGGGTGGGTGCTTAGGAATTTGTCCATTTCTTTCAGGTTGTCCAGTTTGTTGGCATATAATTATTCATAGTATTCCCTGATAATTGCTTGTATTTCTGAGGGATTGGTTATAATAATTCCATTTTCATTCATGATTTTATCTATTTGGGTCCTCTCTCTTTTCCTTTTGAGAAGCCTGGCTAGAGGTTTGTCAATTTTGTTTATTTTTTCAAAAAACCAACTCTTGGTTTCATTGATCTGCTCTACAGTTTTTTTTTTGGATTCTATATTGTTTATTTCTGCTCTGATCTTTATTATTTCTCTTCTTCTTCTGGGTTTGGGGTGTCTTTGCTGTTCTGCTTCTAGACCCTTTAGGTGTGCTATTATATTTTGTATTTGGGATTTTTCTTGTTTCTTGAGATAGGCCTGGATTACAATGTATTCTCCTCTCAGGACTGTCTTCACTGCATCCCAAAGTGTTTGGATTGTTGTATTTTCATTTTCCTTTGTTTCCATATATTTTTAAATTTATTCTCTAATTGCATGGTTGACTGGTTCATTCTTTAGTTATTACTAGTAACCAGTATTCAGATTTTCTATTTCTTCTTTATTCAGTCCTGGAAGATTATGTTTCTAGGAACTTATCCAATTTTTCGGTTGTCCAATTTATTGGCATAGAATTTTTTTGTAGTAGTTTCACTATCCTTTGTATTTCTGTGGAGTCAGTTGTAACTACTCTTTCATTTTTTATTTCATTTGAGTCCTCTGTCTTTGTTTCCTTGATGAGACTGGTTAAAGATATATCAATTTTGTTTATCTTTTTATGGAATGAGCTTAGCTTCACTGACATTTATTTTTAAAATTTACGTATTTTGAGAGAGAGAGAGCTAGTGCACACATGCCTGTAGGCAGGGAAAGGGCAGAGAGAGAGAAAGAGAGAGAATTCCAAGGAGACTCCATGCTGTCAAGCACAGAGCCTGATGTGGAGCTTGATCTCACAACCATGAAATCAACACCTGATCTGAAATCAAGAGTTGGACATTTAACCAACTGAACCACCAAGGTGCCCCTCATTGATCTTTTTCATTTTTTTCCCTTTGCCTCTATTTCATTCTTTTTCCTGTTCTGATCTTTGTTATTTTCTTATTTCTAATAACAATGCACTTTGTTTTCTAGTTGCTTTAGGTATAAGGTGAGACTTTGAAGTTGTTCTTGTTTTTTGAGGTGAGCCTGTTTCACCATAAATTTATCTCTTAGAACTGTTTTTGCAGTGTCTTGAAGATGTTGAAATGTTGTGTTTTCATTTTTATTTGTCTCAAAATATTTCCTCTTCAATTTCTTTGTTGACCCATTGGTTGTTTAGTAGCATGTTGTCTAGCCTCTATGTGTTCATGTTTTTTTTTTTACCAGTATTTTCTTATAATTTTCATACCATTTTTATCCAAAAGGATACTTAAAATGATTTCAGTCCTCATGGGACTTATTCTGGAGAATGCTTCAAGTGCACTTGGAAAGAATGTGTGTTCTGCTATTAGGGGATGAAATGTTCGTATATATCTGTTGAGTCCATCTGATTGAATGTATCATTCAAAGTCACCATTGCCTTATTGACTTTCTGTCTGGAGACTCTACTTATTGATGTAAGTGGGGTGTTATAGTTTCCCTACTATTATTGCATTATTGTAAATTTTTCCCTTTATGTCTGTTAATATTTTCTTTGTTTTTAGGTGCTTGTTTGTTGAGTGTTTATAATTGTTATATTCTCTTACTGGATTGATCCATTTACCCTTATATAGTACCCTTCTTGGTCTCTTA
This sequence comes from Panthera uncia, assembly GCF_023721935.1. Classification (NCBI taxonomy): domain Eukaryota; kingdom Metazoa; phylum Chordata; class Mammalia; order Carnivora; family Felidae; genus Panthera; species Panthera uncia. The sequence continues at coordinate 46,706,790 of NC_064812.1, read as the reverse complement.
CTGCCACCTTTGTTTCAAAGTATATTTTGCCTAAATATTGCTACCTTGGCTTTTTTTTTTTCCTCTTCTGTTTGCATGGTATATGTTTTCCATCTTCTCGCTTTATATGTGTCTTTAAGTTTGAAGTGAGTCTCTTGTAGGTAGCATAAAGATGGGTCTTTTCTTTTAAATCTATTCCATCACTTTATGTTTTTTGATTGAAGTGTTTAGTCTATTTAAATTTAAAGTAACTATTGACCAGTACGTATGTATTGCCATTTTTAAACTGTTTTCTAGTGTTTTTTTAGTTCTCTGTTCCTTTCTTCTTTTGTTCCTTTCCATTGTAATTTGATGACATTATGTTAGCTTGGATTACTTTCCCTTTAATTTTTATGTATCGATTTTAGGCTTTTGGTTGTTACGATGAGGTTCACATATAAGACTACATGTATATAGAAGTCTTTTTTAAGTTGATGGTCATTTAAGTTCAAGCATTATGTATTTTACTTCACCCGCATTTATATATTTGATGTCATACTTTATTGTTTTCATTTTGTTTACCCATTAACTAATTATTGTAGATAAAGTTGATTTTTTCTCTTTTACCCTTCATACTAACTTTAAAAGAAATTGATTTATTACCTTTATTATATGATTGTTTTTTTACTAATACATTTTTTTCTTTGAATATTTTCTTATGGCCTTTTCTTTTGTATTTAAAGAAGTTCTTTTAACATTTCTTGTAAGGCCAGTTTAGTGATGATGAACACCTTAACTTTTTATTTATCTGGCAAACTGTGTCCTTCAATTCTGAGTGATAATATTGCTTGGTAAATTATTCTTGGTTGCATTTTTTTTCCTTTCAGTGCTTTAAATATATTATGCCCTTCCATTATGGCCTGCAAACTTGCTGCTGAAAAATCAACTAATAGACTTTTGGGTATTCCCTTGTATGTAACTAGTTACTTTTCTCTTGCTGCTTTTAAAATTCTTTTTGTCTTTAATTTTTGCTATTTTAATTATGTGTCTTGACCTGTTTAGGTTCTTTTTGGGGCTTCTCTGTGCTTCCTGGACCTAAATGCCTGCTTCCTTCCCCCTTTTAGGAACGTTTTCAACTATTATTTCTTCAAATAAGTTTTCTGCCCCTTTCTCTCTCTCTTCTTCTACTGGGACCTCTGTAATGTGAATGTACTATGCTATTGATGTTATTCTAGAGGTCCTTTAATCTGTTTTCATTTTTTAAAAATCTTTTTCCATTTTTCTGTTCAGTTTGGATTTCTACTACTCTGTCTTCTACATCTCTCATCCATTCTTCCGTATTCTCTAATCTGTCACTTCCATCTAGTGTATTTTTCATTTCAGTTGTTGTATTTATTCAGTTCTGATTGGCTTTTTTTCATTTTTTCAATCTCTTTGTTGAAGTTCATACTAAGTTTATCTATTATTCTCCCATATTCAGTGAGCATTTCATGACCATTACTTTGATCTCTTTACCAGATATATTGCTTACCTCTATTTCATGTAGTTCTTTTCTGAGGTTTTATCTTTTATATTTTGTCTGACTCTCTGTGATCAGCTATATCTTCTGGTCTTAAACATAGTGGTCTTATGTGAAAGGCATCCCGAGTGGACCCAGAAGCATAATTCTCCCTGGTCACCAGAACCAAGCATTTCATGGAAGTCCATTATGTGGACTGTGCCCAACTTTCTGTTGAGACTAGGCCAGGACCCCTGTAGATATGGTGGTGGGTGGGGCTGGCCCCCTACCCAGTTGGCTGAGAGGCCCAGCTGTAGCTACTGTGGGAATCCTGGTATGTGGGTTAGTCCAACCCATGGGTTTGATTGTTGGGTCTGGCTATACCTGTTGGGGTGTATTGGTGGGTGGTGTTAGCTGCTGGCATGGCTAGTTATGAGGGTTGGTGTGCATGTTACCAGTGTGCTGGTTGGTGGGGCTAGTCTCCCCTCCCTGGGGAAGGAGTCACCTTGGAGGGATACCTGCCCTAGTGGGCAGGTTGGGAAGGATGGATTCACAGAGAGCACTAGGGAACGGTGAGCAATGCTAACAAGGTAGATAAGAGTGTCAAAATTGGTGCCCTCCAATGTCAGATCAGGTAGGCAAGAAAAATGGCACCCATGAGTGCTTTTGTTCATGGAGACAGTTCCTACAGATCCCTCTGGCATATGCCCTAAAATTAGTCAATAAGTCTCCTTCATTTATGGCCCACGTGCTTTAATACCACTGCTTATTTGATGGGTCTCAGACCAAGAGATACTGTGTGAGGGCCCTTTAAGAGCAGAGTCTCAGTTTCTTATAGCCCTGTGTTACTCCCAGAGATAAGCATCACTGATTTTCATAGCTCCCAGGCTGAGCCCTACTGTTTTTTAAAGTCAGATGTTATGTGGCCTTATCTTTTGAGTGCAGTTCCCCAGTGCAAGAATACCCACTGTGGGGCTTGAACCCTCATTCCTTAGGACCTCATTGACTGTGACATTCTTCTTGCTTGGGGGTTGCAGTTACATGCTTTTCAAACTGCTGTTTCTTCACTGGGTCTTAGGTTGAGCAAGACTGAAGGTAAAGCCTCCAAAAAAAGGAATCTCCTATATAGTTTCCTATAGTACTTTGAGACCCTGAACATCAGTCCCATTGACTTTCCAACCCAGATATTCTCTAGGCTTGAATGAGACAATTATTATCATCCCCATTATGTAGATGATGAAACTAAGGTTTAATTGCCCAGGTATAAACTATATCAAATCCAAACTCAAACCTAGAACTTGGACTTTAGCCATTATGGACCGCATTAGTTCAATATCAATTAAATGTATCTCACTAATAACGTGAATGATGAGAAGGGCGTATTTTATTCCCTCAAAGAGTAATAGACTCTTTGTTATTGTTTTACTAAGTTATTGTTTTACTAAGATATAATTGACATAAAATTATAGTGTCAGTTGTATGACATAGTGATTCCATATTTGTATATATTGTGAAATGATCACAAGACTAGTTAACTTGCATCAATATATGTAGTCACAATTTTTTGTTGTATGATGAGAACTTTTAAGATCTCTCTTATCAACATTCAAGCAAAACAACAAAACAGTATTGCTATGTTGAGTATTGACCATGGAGTATATTACATCGTCATGATTTATAGCTAAATTTTTATAATTTTTAACCCCCTCCTGCCATTTCTCCTATCTTCCTTCCCACACCCCATTCTGACCTCTGGCAACCTCCCATCAGTTCTCCATAACCATGAGCTCATTTTTTAAGATAACATATAGCAGTGAGAGATCATATAGCAGTTGTCTTTTTCTGTCTTATTTCACTTAACATAATGTCCATAAGGCAAATCCATGTTGTCCAAGTGGCAAGATTTCCTTCTTTTCATGGCTGAATTATATTCTATACTTTCTTTATCCCTTTATCCATTGATGGACATTTAGTTTGTGTCCATATTTGGATATTTGATATAATTCTTCAGTGAATATGGGGGTACAATATCTTTACAAGTTGATGTTTTCATTTTCTTTTGGTAAATGCCCAGAAGTGGAGTTAGTGGATTATATGATAGTTCTATTTTTTGAGGAAACTTTATATTGTTTTCCATATTAGCTATACCAATTTACATTCCCACCAACAGGACACAAGTTTTTCCTTTCTCCACTTCCTCACCAAATTTTTTACCTATCTTTTTGATAGTGATTACAACAGGTATGAGGTAATATCTCATTTGTGGTTTTGATTTGCATTTACCTGATGATTAGTGATGTTGAACACCTTTTTCATATACCTGTTGGCCATTTTTATGTTTTTTTGGGAAAAATGTCTATTCAGATCCTTCCCCCATTTTCTTTTAAATTAGATTGGCTTTTGTGCTATTAAGTTTTGAGATCTTTATATATTTTGGATATTAACCCCTTATTAGATATGATTTGCAATTATCTTACCCATTTGTTAAGTTGCCTTTTCATTTTGTTGAAGGGTTACTTTGTTGTGCAGAGGTTTTAGTTTGATGTAGTTCTACTTTTGTATTTTTGTTTTTGTTGCTTTTTGCTTTTTACTTTGGGTGACAAATCCAAAAAGCCATCACCAAGACTGATGTCAAGGAGCTTACCACCTATATTTTCTCCTAGGAGTTTTATGACTTCAGGAAGGACTTAACATTTTACTTCTTCCTTTCTGATTTGATGTCAGTTATTTATTTTGCCTGCCTAGTTGCTCTAACTAGGATTCCCAATACCATGTTGAATAAAAGCAACAAGAGTGGACATCCTTAGCTTCTTTCATGATCATAAAGGGAAAGCTTTCAGTTTATCTGTGTTGAGTCTAATTTTAGTTGTGGCCTTGTTATATTGGCCTTTAGTATGTTGAACTGTATTCTCTATATATCCACTTTGTTGTGACTTTTTACCATTAATGTATGCTCACTTTAGTTAAGTGCTTCACTTGCATCTATTAAGATGACTATATAGTTTGGGGCGCCTGGGTGGCTCAGTTGGTAAGCATATGACTTGATTTCAGTTCATGGTTATGAGTTCACTCCCCACATCGGGACGACTGCTTGGGATTCTTTCTCTCCCTCTTCTCTGCCCCTCCCATGCTCTTTCTCTCTTAAAAAGAAAAGATGACTATATAATTTATTCTTCATTTTGTTAACATGGTGTATTACACTGATTTATTTGTGGATGTTGCACTATCCATACATCGCTGAACTGAACCTCACTAATCATGATGTATAATCCTTTTAGTTAGCTAACATTTTATGACGGACTTTTTGAGCTATGTTTACCCGTGATATTGGCCTATAATTTTCTTGTGGTGTCCTTGTTTGGTTTTGGTATCAGAGTAATGCTGGCTTTGAAAAATGAGGTCTTTTATTTTTTGGAAGTGTTGGAGAAGGATTGGTGTTAATAATTCTTTAAGTATTTGGTCAACTTTGCCTGTGAGATGGTGTGGTCTTGAACTTTTGTTTGTTTGTTTTGTTGTGTTTCTAAATGTTTATTTTGACAGAGAGTGTGGGAGAGGCAGAGAGAGAGGAAAAGAGAAAGAATCCCAAGGAGGCTCCATGCTTAGTGTGGAGCCTGATGTGAGGCTGGATCCCACAACTTGTGAGATCATGACATGAGCCAAAATCAAGAGTTGAATGCTTAACCAATAGCCACTCAAGTGCCCCCCCAAATTTTGTTTTTAAACTCTTTTAATCCCTTACTACTAACTGGTATGTTGTGATTTCCTAAGATCTGGTAAGCTGTATGTTTGTTTCGAGGTTGTTCAATTTGTTGGTGTATAATGGTGGTGGTAGTCTCTTATGAGCCATTGTATTTCTTTGGTATCATTTGTACACCTGTTCTTTCATTTCTGATTTTAGTTTGAGTCATTTTTTTTCTTGGCATCTAGCTAAAGGTTTGTAAATTATATCTTTTCAAAAGTCAGCTCTTAGTTTCATTTATATATCCTATCATCTTTTTATTCTCTATTTAATTTATTCCCACTCTGATATGTTATTTCCTTCCTTCTAATAATTTTGGGCTACATTTAGAGTTCTTTTCTATTCCCTTGAAATAAAAAGTTTGAGATTGTTGTTTCTTGAGGTAGGAATATTTTGCTCTATACTTCCATCTTAGAATTGCTTATGCTGAGTCTCATAAGTTTTGGTATATTGTATTTCTATTTGATGTAAGGTATTTTTTAATGTCTCTAAGTTTCTCCTTTGATCCATTGGTGGTTTAGTAGCATACTGATCTGCACATATTTGTAAATTTTCAGTTTTTTTCTTCTATTATTTCAGTCTTCTTAAATTTATTGACTTTTTTGTTGTCTAACATATGATCTATCCTGGATAATATTTCATGTGTGCTGGAGAAAAATGTATATTTTGTTGCTTTTGGATGGAATTGTCTCTACGTTTCTGTTAAGACCATTTCATTTAATGTGTCATTTAAGGCCTCTATTTCCTTATTGATTTTCTGTCTGGATGATATATCCCCTGATGAAAGTAGGATAGTGAAGTCCCTAAATATTATTGTATTATTGTATTATGGCCTACTTCTGTCTTTAGGTCTGATAACATGTGCTTTATATATGTAGGTGCTCCACATTGAGTGCAGAGATATTTACAATTATTATAACTTTTTGTTGAATTCATCCCTTTATGATTATGCAATAATCTTCTTTGTCTCTTGTTATATTTTGTTTCAAAGTCAATTTTGTCTGGTATACTTATTGCTACCCCAGCTTTTTTTTTTTTTTTTTTTCCATTTTCAATTGCATGGAATATTTTCCTCATCTTTTCACTTTCAGTCTCTGTGTGTCTTTATGTCTGAAGTTTTAAAATCATGTTTTAAAATACATTCAGCCTGTCTTTTTCTTGGAGAATTTAGTTATTTTATGATTAAAGTAATTAGCGTGTACCCTTATTAATTTTGTTAATTATTTAATTATTTTCTGGGTGTGTTGTAGTCCTTTGTTTTTATTCTTTTCATATCTTATGATTGATAATTTTCTTTAGTGGTATGTTTCGATTTCTTTGTCTTTATATTTTGTGTATCTACTTTTGGGTTTGGTTTCTAGTTATCATGAAGCATACATATAAAAACTCATATTTATAGAGTGTATTTCAAGTTGATAATGAACTTAAATGCATTCCAAAGCATGATTTGTGTTTTAGATGTTACTATATATATATTATATGTACGTAATATATATAATATATATATATATATACACACACTAATTTTGTTTTACAAACTTTACACTGGCTTTATAAGTGATAGATTTTCCTTCTTTACAACATTACATTGTTCTGATATTTACCATATGTTTACTTTTGTCTGTGAGATATATACTTTAAAATATTTTTCTGTACTAAACTAGTGATTTTCATTTCAACTGAAACAAGTCCCTTTAACTTTTCTTATAAGGACAGACTGTAGTGAAGAATTCCTTAGAATTTGCTTCTCTGGAAAACTTATCCTCCTTCAATTCTGAGTGATATCTTTTCTGCATAAAATATTCTTGGTTGGAATTTGTTTCTTTCAGCATTTTAAATATATTGTATCACTTCCTGATGGCCTGCAAAGTTGTTTCTCTCTTGCTGCTTTTAAGATCCTGTCCTTGTCTTTAACTTTGACATTTTAATTATATGTTTTGATATGAATCTCTTTTGGTTCTTCTTATTTGGAACTTTATTGTTTCTGGTTCTGGAAATCTTTCCATTCGCAGGTAAGTTACCAGTTGCTATGCCCTCGGGGTGGTAACCAGATAAGAAGTCTTTCTTTTTTGATTATGTTCTAGTGGGACCCATTAGCCTATGTCCCACTGGCGGCCAGTGCCAAGTGATCTGGAATTGTCCCCTGAAACAGCCACCAAAATTAGTACACCAGATGGTCAACATAAGTACCTTTCTGTGATATATTGGTAAATTATAGTAAGGTAGAAGGAGAGTGCAAAGATTGCATCCATTGACCTCTGTTCCCTGATAGCACCTTCATTGCCTTTAGATGTATGTTCCTTAGGCTGAAGCTCCAGAGTAAGCAAATAGTTCTTTTTCACAGAAAGACTAGGTTATGTTTCGGTCTGTTTTCGGTGCAGTGCTGTGGTGGTGGGAAGAAATGAAGAACTAGGGGACCCAGGGATGCAAGCCCTGCTGGCCACCAGACTCAGATGGTCAATGGGTGTCCCTTGTGTGGCAGCCATAATAATGAGATCACTAGACATAAATATGGTGGGCCCAGACACTTGTAAAAGCTCCCCTGTGGGAGATACTGGCATTCCATAGTGTGGCAGAGGGAGAGTACAAATATGATGCCCACTAGCCTTCCAGCAAGCTCCTAGATATGTGTTAAATTATATTAGAATGTGAGCCTTAGGGGTAAGCATATAAACAAATAAAGCCTGTTTGACAGAAAGTCTGAATGTTTTTAAAATGGCTATCTCTGTGCTGGGTCCTGGGGCCATGTGTGTGCATAAGCCCTTTACTATTTCCCATTTTGCAATAGCCTAAGGGTCTCGTGACCTGAGCATCCATGACCTACATGTTTTGAGGGCTTGTCTCACAGTTTCAGATCTTAAAATTTGGGGCGCCCACTGTGGGGATCAAAACCTTTGCTCTTTGGAGACTAACATTCTCTCTACAAGGGGTAGGGTTTATAGCAAGATTGTGTCTTAGCCTCTCTGACATACTTTGATTTAGGTTTTTTTTCCCCATTTGCCTAATGAGTAGCAATTGCTCAGATAATTTTTGTCTTTTTTTTTTTTTAGAAAAAATTGTTTCATATGTAGCTATGGATTTGATGTGTCAGCAGAAAGAGTGGAGTTCAAGATCTCTCTATGTTACCATAGTTAATTGGCCCCCCAGAATTCATTTTTTAATCAATGTTTTTGTAGTTACAACTGTTTTAAGCCAAGGTCAGAATTTATAATAATTTTAGAGAATTCAAAAGGAGTGAATTTTCTAGATAGGAATAATACTCAGTATTAATGTTTCTTTTGTGTAATACATTCTTCTTGGAGGTTGTGAAATTGTATATAGTATATCAATATAAATGATTGACATTCAAAGTGTAATTTAATACAGGATAGGAAAAGTATGTAGTGTTGTCACCATCCAATATCTGATGGAGAGTATTATCAATTGTATTTAGTTTTCTGGCTGTATCCATTCAGTTATGGGATCATTCAGAAATACCGTATTGGAGTTTTCTGTTGGCATATACAGCGAAATAACCTATTAGTAACTACATCAGTATCATGAATAAATGTCCATAGTTGTTGAATCCATGCATCATTTCCATCCCTATTTAGATAGCCACTTTAGTCATTAGCTTTTTGAGCAAGCAGTAGTTGATAGAATATCTTATCTACCTTACTGTATAGGAATTACTCTACAGTGGAAGCCCTTTGGTGATTATACACATGGCACACAAGTATTCTCACATTCTGGATTTTAGAATTTCATCCATATACTTCCTTCAGACCTTCTTGAAACCAGTGTTCTGACCTGTGTCTTGAAAGCTGCTGACCAAACTATTAGCCACTGCTCATGAATCATGATTGATTCATACCTTAGTGCCTTTTAACTTCTGGGGAAAGTAGACAAGTAGATATCAAATTTGGAAATGTTTTAATTCCCTAGTGACCTCACAGCTTCATATGAGTCTAAAATGATGCCACAGAACCACTTAGGCCGGTGTTAGCAAATTATATAGTAACATGTACTAATCTGCCTTAACTTGCCCATCTGGTCCATAAGGATTGCTTGCAGAAGAGTAGGCAAGGAAGAGGTGGTAGGCAGCAGACTTTGGTGCCTTGCGAGATACCTTGGGAGTATGAGCCACCAGATTTAGCAACTCTTTTGTTTTTGTTTTTCATGTTTGAGAGAGAGAGAGTGTGAGCAGAGGTAGGGCAGGGAGAGAGAGAATCCCAAGAAGGCTCTGCACTATCAGTTCAGAGCCTGATGAGGGGCTTGATCTCATGGACCACTACATCATGACCTGAACGGAAATCAAGTCAGACACTTAATCTAATTCATACATCCTTTCAGGAGATGCTGAAATGCGGCTGAGTAATCACCCAAAAGTAAACATTGATCGCTTGATATTCATTTTTTTCACAGGAGTTCAGATGATTTGGTCATAGGGAATACTGGTTCAGTTTTTCACGGGGAGCTATTACTGCCCAGGAGAAACCAGGAATGATTTCTTAACATGAGCTTTTGTCACAGAGGACAATTGTTTGCTTTGAAATAGTAAGGGTGTCATTTTTCTATAGGCTTTCTATAGGCTTTTCTATAAAGTACTTCTGCAGAGCATCTTTATTTGCCAAGGCTCAATAGGTCCTATTAGATCATCTGGGCCATAAAAACAGAGACAGATTCCTTTGCATAGTATGCTGAACTAGGTAGAAAATGTTCTCAAGCTCTGGGTCATAGACCTCAACAACACACCAAATCTAAAACAAGGCCTCCCAAGCATTAACTGTGTTTTAGTTGAAGGGGATAGGGGTTACGACAACTTATTTTTCATTTTGAAGAGAGTATTACAGTATGCGCCAGATAAGTGGAATCCCTGAATACTTTGATGAAGTAGCATCCCTGATTTTGTGAGGCTTATGTCCCACTGCTTCCTGCTCTACAAGGCCTGTCTATCTCTATCGTGAATCAGTGGGATGCCAAGGAGGATGGGAGTATGAATATTTTGACACAGGGATGAAGAATGTAGGTAACACAATTTGAGGTGGTCAGATAAAAAATATGCAGTTTTTATAAGGACGAAAACTAATGATAAAGTTGCCAGTTTCTGAGTAACTATCAGGTAGAAGAAACAGTATGGCCTCATTCCAATAAAGAGTCCATATAAAGAATAGTAATGGTTACAATTGTGCATGCTTCCATACTGATCTTATATGCTGTAAACATTTTATAATTAAAAACAAGTCAAATATTTGCTAAAAAGAAGATGATGTAGTACATAAGCAGTGATTTAAGTTCTCATCGAAAGCAAGACCCTTTAAATCAACATGATAAATGTTTTGCTAGGATATTGGGCACTTGGCAATTCAAAATTTAAACTTGCATCATTAGCTGATAGATTTGCACTTACTGACAAATGCTGTTCTAAAACTGAAATTATATAGTTGACAAGTGGTGTTATTTTATATGAATCCTCTGGCAAATATTTCAATTGATTGGCTTATTCAATGTAATTCCAACCCCTTTATTTCAGGTCTTACTGCATTCTACAGACTACAATTTACAGTTTATGTTCTGTATATGCCGTATTTCTTTGTCAGGCTGATTAACCTTCCTGAGATGTTAAAGGTGGGAATTACACAGAGATTTCATTTTTATTTGCAAGCATTGTCATGGATGCGTGTGGTATTTCAGTAGAAGTGGTAACAGGAGATCTAGTGTTCAGTCCCTAGATTAGTGAGCATTGAACATAAATGTTGCTGGCAATTGCAAGACTGAGGAATTGCCATCTTAGAGATTATAGTTGTGTTTCCTAATCCCTGGTAGAGCTGGAATGAGTAGTTAGTATCACAGCATCTGTATTCCTGGCTTTTGGATGGAAGGATGGCTCTCTGGTGTTTCTGGGAATCGGTTCAAGAAATTCAGTTTAGAGCTTTTATCCCCATCCATTCCAAAGTATTTGTAAGTATCTAATAATCTATATTAAATCTCTTTCCTAGTACATTAGTTTTAATCATTTTATACATATATATATATATATATATGTTATATACATATATATGTAGAGAGATATTAATGATATAAATACACATATAATTCTGATTGATATATCTACTTAGATTACCAACTACTACAGGAAATGATGTGTGGTTTACATGCCAGTCTTCTTACTGCTATTATCAAATAAATAATTTTACTCCATTTCATTTTCATTCTTATTTAAGGAATTGGTAACATTATACCTCTTTGCCTTTACTTTTAAATACTTTCACCCAATAATCATGTCTCCTACACATAAAATTTATATGCATAGAACTACAAATGTAAAGATTATTATACATTTTACAAATGTCTTCAAATATGCAACCAATGTAGACAAAATTCCTGGTGAAAAAAGTTTACAAAGGACTGTTAGTAGCAGCTGGCCTATGGAACATTTGCATGAACATTTGTGCATTTAGACTGGGCCAAAAACAAACATTTGTTTGTAGTCATGATTAAAATAAACATTTTAATTTAGGTAGTGTTTGACACCAAAACAAGTGTCTTCAAATAAAATAATATTTAGGAAAGTAAAACTCCTGCAAATATGTTTCTGTGCTAAGCAAATATTTTATTTTTTAGGTTTTTGCCAATGCAGGTGCTAATGTACATGTTAAGTAAGGTGTGGGTGTCATTCTTCATGACAGAAAAAGGGAAACAACATTTCCCTTTTTTTGTAGCTATTTCCATTATGTATTATGAAAAGTTTGTTCAATAAAAATACTATGAATAAAATATTCACCTTCATTAAAATGTCTTTAGTATGTTAAATTCAAATCTGGTCCAGATAATAATACTGTTTTTAAATGTTGGGTGCTAATAGCCTTTTGGATTATATGAAATATAACATTTCTAATATCTTTGTATTTCCAAATACATATATATGATTTTATAAAGTCTATCTGGCCACTAAATCCATGATAGCTCATTTTAGTCAAGGAGATTTTACATATTAAATCTAATGTTAACCACCTTTTGGGATGGTGACTCTTGGGTCTGAATGCGTGATTGAAGCCTTTTATTTGGGAACTGTGAGTGAAGGTTTTGTCAATTAGGTACATTGGAGCTTAGAAAGCCCATGTAGGCATAGCTCCTTTCTATTCTCAATACCATTTCCTACCCTCTCTCATGTGTTACACTGGGTACAAAGGCATAACTAGGGCAGGAAAAGTGGGAAGGGAATTGATTATGTACTGGGCCAGAGCAACTCCACTGAGAAACCAAGTCAGCTGAGACAGAGGGTCTGAAAACCACTAGAAAAAGTAAATTCCATAAATGCCCATATGGTCTCCCTATGTAGATAATTAAAGCAGACTTGCAAAGATCATTTTGAGTCAAGAATTCCCTATGTAGTCATGCTTCAAACTCACTTCTCAGTTTTAAGATAAATACAAACCTAGAGCTCTAGTGAAAATAAAACATCTCTATGAAATAGCCCTATAAGTTCCCAGTGTCAAAGTAGGGATTGAAATATGGTGTAAATTCAGAAATACGTATTCAACTCCTTTTAATTAAAAAAGTCCAAAAACTATCTGATATCATTGAAGAGCTTATGGGAAATAGTGTAACTATTGAGGCCTAGAATGAGGAAATAAATCTAAGGGAATTTACCATTTCAATGAAATAATTCCTAAAGAATAAACTTCCACTAGGAGAAATTAACATAGGTGAAAAGAAGATAATATGACAACAACAACAACAAAAAAAGTGAGCAAAAGTTTTGGCAAATCTCAATAACTATGCATTATCAAATAATCAGGATTAGATGATTGTGTAATTCAGTGAATGATTAAAGCATGCAAAGATGCTTGTCATATATTTTTTAATTTTTTAGTAGTAACTATAAAATTTTTAGCTTATAGTTAAAGGAGAATAATGGCAAAATAAGGGACAATAGAAAATAAAGTTCTAAAGATACTAAACACCTATTCTTGAGAATGATAGACTCAGCTGTTAAAAACAACCATTCAATTTGCAGAAAAAAACTACAAAACAATTTTTGCATGTAAATCAATTATCTAAAGGTACTAGAGAGTGAATAGAAACTGACAAATTCTGGTGGGAAGTTCAGACACTCTTGGAGAAAGGACAAGTAACTTCTCACCCTGACAGTTTTTAACCTGAACCAATCACAGTTGGCATGGCATATCAGTGACGGGAATGGCAATGATGAAAAACATGTCTGAAATGGTGGTGAGTGAACAGTAATCTTTCCATCCTGAGGAACCAGAAAACTGAAGCCAAAGATACCCTGATTGCTGAAGAGAGCAGTAGAATTCCACGAGGGAAAGATACAGAAAACACATCTCTAAATTGTATTTTTTATCTCTGATTCACCTCTGAGACAAAATAGAAATGAATCAGAGATAGAGATGCAGAAGCTAAAAAGACCCAGAGAAACTCAGCAAAAGACAAAGGATCTGAGAATGGAGTTGCTGTCTATGAAACAGTTTTGCAATTAAGTCCAGCCAAACTAAAACTAAAGAAACAGTGCTCAGTAAACAAAGAAACAAACAGAATTCAACCATTCACAGGCTAATGTCCAAAACTTAATCCAAATTTACACAGTATTTGAGTAATATAAATGGACACATTCTCAAAAATAAATTGAACATAGCTATCAGTTAAATGATAGGCCTCCAAAATAGAATTTTCAAATGGTAATTATGATTGAATAAACTAGGTAAGATATGCTCGCAGTAAATAAAGATAGATTTCTTTACAGTGTTGCAAACAAGTAAAAAGATCCAAATTAAATCTTAGAACCAGAATATAAGTTTATTAAAAACATGAAAAACAAAATCCCTTGACCGAACTGCAAAATAGAAGAAAGAATTAGTGACCTTGAATATGTGTCATTAGAAGAAATACAAACTGAAGGAAAGTAAATGATAGTATTATTAGAAAATGAACAGAAACTTCAGGACCTGTTACATAGTATCCCATGCTTTAACATACACATGATTGGAAGTAGTAGGGAAGTAGAAGAGAGAAAGAATGGGAAAAAATATTTGTTGTAATATTTAGTAATCTTCTAAATATAATAAAAACAGAATTTTAAGGATAAAAGATACTTAATGAACACAAGTACAATAACAACAAATCCTCACCAAGTCAAATTGTTGAAAGCTAAATATTATGAACTAATCTTGAAAGTTGCAAGAGAAAAGTGACACATTATAGGAAGGAGAAGAAAAATTAACGTCTGGGATTTTTTATCAAAAGCCATAAAGAACAGAATAAAATGTACCATCCGCAGAGTGCTGAGAATGGATGAAAATGTAAAACCAGAATTGCTATCCAGGAAAAGTATTCTTTGAAAATGAAAGTGTAATAAAAATATTTTCAGATGAAAGAAAACTAGAAGAATTTCTTCTTATCAGATATACATGAGTAATAAGGAAGACAATTCTTCAGGCTCAAGAGAAATGACACAACTGGAAGCTCAGATTCTCCAAAAACAATAACATCAGAAATAATAAATGTCTAATTAATATAAATGATGCTTTTTGTTTTACCCTCCTTATAAACTATATAATTCTTTAAAACCAAATTTTGTAGAGTTTATATCAACTCCATAAAGAATAGGAACACATAAAGCTATACTCTGTACTTTTCCTAGATTTCCATAATATATGAACTGTATGTAAATTCTGAAAAGTGACAGATGTATATTACATTCCCAAAGACAATCACTAAACAAACAAAAAACAATGTATAGCTGATAAAAGAGAAAAATAAAAACTGGAATCCCAAAACTCATACAAAATCAGAAATAGTGGAATACAAGATCAAATAACACAAAGGTGAAAAACTAATAAAAGTGAAGATTAAATTTAACCATATCAGGGATTGCATTAATTGAAAACAACCACTTCAATTAAAAGTTAAAAATACAATGGATTAAAAAAGATGAATTTATGTTGTTTGCAAGAGAGGCAATTAAACTATCAAGACCTACTTAGGTTCAAAGTAAATGTGTAAAAAAGCATATAATGTGTTATCTACTGAACTGTATCCTTCCAAATTCCTATGTTGAAATTCTAACATCCACTACCTAAAAATGTAACTCTATTTAGGGATAAGATCTTCAAACAGGGGATTCATTTAAAATGATGTTGTTAGAGTAGGGACTTAATCCTATGTAACTGGTGTCCTTGTAAGAAGAGGAAAAGGTACTAAAGAAATGAATGCACAGATTAAAGACCAAGTGAAGAGGCAGCAAGAGGGTAGCCATCTACAAGCCAAAGAAGGAGGTTGTAAAGGAAATCAACCCTTCTAAAATGTTTGTCTTGGACTTCCAGCCTCTAGCACTATAAGAAAAATCAATTTCTGTTGTTTAAGCCACAAGTCTGGAGTACTTGGTAATGGCAGCCCTAACAAACTATTATACGAGCCAACAGTAAGCATAAAAATGCTGAAGTGGGTAGAAAAACACGGAAGAGTTAAATTATGTTAAACAATATACTTATATTCTATGGAGTATAGAAGAATCATCAAAGAAATTGGAAAATAGCCTAAATAACAAAAATCTAACATGAAAAAAAATTATGGGGTACTACCAAATCAGTGCTTATATTAGAGAAAAATATGCAGAATCAATATTTATCTTTTCATCTTTAGAAATTAGAAAAAGGAAAGTTAGCAAAAAAAAGGAGAAGAAATAGTAGGAACTAATCAAAGAGAAATAGAAAAACAGTAGAGACAATTAATAAAACCAAAACTGTCCTCTTTCAAAGATCAAGAAAATCAAGCCCACTTCTTTCCTATTCCACCAAGAATACTTAGATTATCTGAACAGTTGAGGGTTAGCAGAGTTGGGGAACACAGTAACCAGTACTCAGAACTCATCAAAGGGATATTACTAAATATTTTGCAGTTCATACTATTAATTGCTTTGTGGAATCCATCAGGAAGATCACCCACAAACTGCCTGAGAAGCCTTTCCTGTGCATTTTCCCAACTGGCCTATGGGCACCCAATGCTCCATATGCCTAAATCCCCACTCCCAGAGACATTAAGCAGAAGCCTTTGCAATGGCTAGTGAGTTTAGAAAGCCGACCCGAATCTGTAGAATGAAGAGAAAGCTTATAAATTTAAACATTTCAGGGCACCATGCTAGGGAAAACAAATGGGAAGTTCTTAGCATCTGGCCTGTCTTTATAGAATTGAGGGGGGAAAGCATAACATTATAAGAATTCATCACAAAAAGGGAATAAGAAGTGTGGAGTGAGTACATCCATGAACAGGTCTGAACAAATTTCAGACTCTCCAGACTGACTAGTAAAGGTATTTTTCTTCCCAAAACAGCAAAGATTGGAGTCGGTGCCTTTTCTTTTTCAAATGCAAATGTAGCATTTTAAAGGCAAGACTTGAAGGAACATAAAAATTCAAGGAAATGATACCACCAAAGGAACACGATAATTTTCTAGTAGCCAGACCTCAAAATGGAGATCTATAAAATTGTTTGAAAAAATAATTAAAAATAATTCTTATAATGAAGTCCACTGAACTACAAGGGAACACAGGCTATTCAATGAAATTAGGAAACTATATATGAACCAAATGAGAATTTCAACAGAGAAATAGAAATCATTAAAAAAAAAAGAACCCAACAGAAATTCTAGAGTTGAAGAATACAATGAATGAAATAAAAACCGCAATAGAGAGTAATGAGAATAGACTTGATGAAGCAGGAAAAGAATTTGTAAACTTGAATACATCATTAAAAGTATCCAATCAAAGGTGAAAAGAAGAAAAAGAGCAAAGAAAGCTTAGGGTGAATTATAAGACAGCCTAAACTATATAACAGATGTATTATGGAACTCCTCAAAGGACAAGAGAGAAAGAGAAAGGGACAGAAAGCGTATTTTAAAAAATAATGACTAATTTCTCAGATCTGGAAATATGATCATCCAGGTATATGAAGCACATAAGTCTCTAAACAGATTTAACCCAAGATAAAAATCAAAGAGATAATTTTGAAAACAATGAGAGAAGCTTATCACATACATGAGACTTATCACATACATACCACATATGAGAACCCTCATAATGCTATATGTGGAGTGTTTTCAGCAGAAACCTTGCAGGCCAAGAAAAGGTGAGATAATATTTTCAAAGTGCTGGAAAAATACCCTGCCAACCAAGAATACTTTTTCTGGCAAAGCTGTCCTTCAGAAATGGAGAGATACTTTTCCAAACAAAACGGAGAGAATTTAACATCACTAAAACTGCCTTACAAGAAACGCTAATAGGAATTCTTTAACTTGAAATAAAAGGACACTAATTAGTAAAATAAAAATATAAGCAGTTTTAAAACTCACAGAGCTAAGTATGTAGTCGAAATAATACTGTAATGGTGGTGTGTCCATGATTTAATTCTAATAGATGGTTAAAACACAAAATTACTAAAAATAATTATATTTACAATAATGTGTTAATAAACTGTATGAAAGATGTAAATTGTGACATCAAAAAAAATAAACTGTGGGTTCAAGAATATTTTGTCTGTAATTGAAATTGTCAGCTTCAAAAAGACTGTTATAACTACAAAATGTTTTATGTAAGTCTCATAATAATCAGAAATAATATAGGAAGGTACACAGCAGATAAAAAAAAGAATCAAAGCATATCACTATTAGAAATCGTCAAATTACCAAGAAGGATAGCAAAAGAGGAAGAGAAGAAAAATGAAAAAGTTTTGAAAAGCCAACTAATATGGCAATAGTATGCCCTCACCTAGCAACAATTACTTTAATATAAATGTATTAATTTAATCAAAAAACATAAAGGCTGAATGGATTAAAAAACAAGGCCCAACTATACTCTGCCTACAAGAGATTCACTTCAGCTTTAAGGACACACATAAGTTGAAAGTGAAATAAGGAAAAAAGATATCCTATTATCCTATGTAAATTGAAATCAACAGAGCAGGAGTAGTTATACAAGAAAAAAAAGAATTTAAGTCAAAACTGTAGCAGGAGAAAACTAAGGTCATTATATAATGATAGAGGGGTCAATTCATCAAGAGGATATAATAGTTATAAGTATATATGAATCAAATATTGGTGCACCTAAAAATATTAAACTAATATTAACAAATAAGGAGGGAGAAATATATAATAATAGGGGATTTTAATATCCCTCTTTCAACGACAGGTAGATTATCTAATCTAGGAATATTTCCTAGATATTTCCTATCTAGGAAATAACAGACTGGAATAACATTAAAGAACAAATGTACTTACCAAACATGTGCAGATCATTTAATTCAACAGCAGCAGAAAACCCATTCTTCTCTAGTGCAATGGGAACATTCTCCAGGTAGATCATATATTTGGCCCCAAAACAAGTCTTAATAAATTAAAGTGATATCTCAATATCTTTTTCAACTATAATGTTCTAAAACTAGAAAACAATTCCTGTAGGAATATGCTGAAATAAAACAACACACTGCTGAACAACCAATAGGTCAAAAAAGAAATCAGAGGAGAAACAAAAAGTATTTTGAGACAAATGAAAAAGGAAACACACATACCAAAATTTATAAGATAGAGCAAAAACTGTGCTACGATGGAAGTTAATAAGGATAATGCATATATCGGGGGGGAAAAAAGACAGAATTCAGGTAAATCACCTAGATATACCTATAGAACTGAAGGAAATAACAAAGATGAAAGAAGAAATAAATTTAGACTAGAAAACAATAGAAAAGATCAATATAACTAAAAGCTTGTTTTAAAAAAAACAAATGATAAATATTAGACTAATAATAAGATTCAAATAAAATCATAAATCAGAAAGATGACATTACAACTAATGTTGCAGAAAAACAAAGGATCATAAGACTACTATAAACAATATGCCAGTAAGTTGAATGCTTAAAGTAATGGGGAGGTTACTAGAATCCTAACATTTCCAAACTCATTTTATGAGGGCAGCATTACCCCTGATACCAAAAGCAGACAAGGACATTGTAAGAAAATAATAATAGGCCATTTTCCCTATATTTTTCCCAGAAAAATCTTCAATAAAATGTGAGCAAACTGAAATTAATAACACATTAAAAAGATCATACCCCACAACCAAGTGAGAATATCCCCCTGGCATACAAGGATGGTTCAACATATGCACATCAACTGATGTAATATATCATAGTAAAAGAATAAAAAAATAAAAGTTACATAATTATTTGCATAGATGCCGAGAAAGCATTTATCAAAATTCAATATACTTTCATAACAAAAACTCTCAACAAATATACAACGTACCTGAACATAATAAAGACAATATATGACAGCCTACAACTAACATCATACTCAACATTGAAAATCTGAAAGATTTTACTCTAAGATTAGAAACAAGAAGAAGGCCCATTGTTGCCACTTTTGTTCAACATAGTATGGGAAGTCCCAGCCAGAGAAATTAGGCAAGAAAAATAAATTAAAAGTATCCAAATAACAAAGGAAGTAGAATTTTCTGTTTGTAGGTGATATTATATAGAAAAACCCCAAGAGTCTACCAAAAAACAAACAAAAACCTGTTAGAACTCATAAATTCAAAAAGTTGTAGGATGCAAAATCAGTACACAGGAATCAATTGCATTTTTATACACTAATAACAGACTATTTGGAAGAGAAATTAAGGAAACAATCCCATGTACAATACCATCAAAAACAATTCAATACTTAAGACTATTGATAACTAATGAGGTTAAAGACCTGTACACTAAGAAAAGTAAGCTATTGGTTAAGACACAAATGAATGGATAGATATTCCATGTTCATATATTGGAAGAAGTACTGTTAAAATCTCCATACTAACTGAGGCAATGTATAGATTCATTTCAATTTTTATTAAAATTTCAGTGGTAGGGGTGCCTGGGTGTCACAGTCGATTAAGTGTCTGACTCTTGATTTTGGCTCAGGTCATGATCTCATGGTCAGGAGATTGAGCCCTGCACTGGGCTCTGTGATGACAGTGGGGAGCCTGCTTGGGATATTCTCTCTCTCTCTCTCTCTCTCACTCTCACTCTCACTCTCACTCTCTCTCACTCTCTGCCCCTCCCCCACTCATGCTCTCTTTCTCTCTCTCTCCCTCAAAATAAATAAACTTAAAAAAATTTTTCAGTGGTATTTTTTTTGATAAATAGAAAAAACAATGCTAAAACTGTATGATACCACAAAAGACCCCAAATAGCCAAAGAGATTTTGAGAAAGAAGAAAGCTAGAGACATCATAAGTCCTAACTGCAAACTGTATCAAAAGCTATAGTCATGAAAATAGCATGTACTGGTATAAAAACAGACATAGGGACAAATGGAACACAACACAAAACCAAGAAATGAATCCACACATCTATGGTGAACTAATCTTTGGCAAGAGTGCAAGAACATACAGTGGAGACAGGATAGTCTCGTCAGTAAGTTGTGTTGGGAAAACTGGACATCCATGTACAAAGGAATGAATCTGGACCTCTGTCTTTAAACCATTAACAAAAATTAATTAAAAAATGGATTAAAGACTCAAATGAAAGACCTAAAACCATAAAATTCCTAGAAGAAAATACAGGAAAAAAAAACCCTTTGCCATTAGTTGCACAATGATTTTCTGGATATGAAACCAAAAGCATGAGCAACAAAAGCAAAGGACAAATAGGATTACATAGAACTAAAAAGCTTCTGCACAAAGACGGAGATAACAGAGCATAAAGGCACTCTATGGAATGGCGGAAAATAATTGCAAACTACATCTGAGAAGAGATTATTATCCAAAGTATAGAAAGGAGAAGATACATAATCCAATTAAAAATGGACAGAGGACCTGAATAAACATTTTTCCAAAGAAGACCTCCAAATGTCTAAGGCCCAAGAATTGGTATCAATATCAATATTCATCAGGGAAATATAAATCAAAGCCATCATAAGGTATTACCTGACACCAGTTAGGATTGCAGTTATCAAAAATCAAGAAATAACAAATGTCAGGGAGGACATGGAGAAAAGAGAGTCTTTGTACAATGTTGGAAGGAATATAAATTGTTATAGGCATTATAGAAAACAATATGGGAATTCCTCAAAATATTAAAAATGGAACTGCTATTTTGTGAAGATTTGTGTCTCCCACCCTGTATTCGTATGTTCAAATCCATCCTAATTCTAAAGTGATGATATTCAGACGTGGGGCCTTTGGGAGGTATGTAAGTCATGAGGGTGGAACCCTCCTGAAGGTAATTCGTATTCTAATAAAAGAGACCCTGCAGACTTCCCTAGCCCCTTCTGCCTTGTGTGCCTACAACAAGAAGTCTACATCCCCAGGGACAGCAGAGTGACTCAGTCAGTTAAGCATCCTACTTGGGCTCAGGTCATGTTCTCACAGTTTGTGAGTTCAAGCCCTGCATCAGGCTCTGTGCTGACAGCTCAGAGCCTGGAGCCTGCTTTAGATTCTGTGTCTCCCTCTCTCTCTGACCCTCCCCCGCTCACACTCTGTGTATCTCTGTCTCTCAAAAATAAATAAAAAAATTTTTTAGGGGCCCCTGGGTGGCTCAGTCGGTTAAGCGGCCGACTTCGGCTCAGGTCATGATCTCGCGGTCCGTGAGTTCGAGCCCCGCTACGGGCTCTGTGCTGACAGCTCAGAGCCTGGAGCCTGTTTCAGATTCTGTGTCTCCCTCTCTCTCTCTCTGCCCCTCTTCTGTTCTCTCTCTCTCTCTCTCTCTCTCAAAAACAAACATTAAAATAGTCTACATCCCCAAAGAGGGCTCTCACCTGATCATGTTGGGATTCTAATCTCAGACCTCCAGGCTTCAGAACTGTGAGAAATAAATATTTCCTGTTTGTAAAATACCTGTCTGTGGTATATTGTTACAGCAACTGGAATGGATCAATGTGACTACCTTATGGTCTGTCAATTCCACCTCTGTGTCTATATCTACAGAAAGTGAAATCTGTATCTAGAATAGATATTTACACTCTCCTGTTCATTGCAGCATCACAACAATAAAGATATGGAAAAAACCCACATGTCCATTGATGGATTTATGGTGAAAAATTTTGATGTGTGTATACACACACACACCACACAATGAAATAGTATTAAGCCTGAAATAGTATTCAGGAAACCGTTGGGATGGCATGGATGAGGCTTGGGGACATATGACATAAGTGAAATAAGTCAGAGAAAGATAAATACTGTATGATTCACTCACATATAAGATGTAAAGAAAAAAAGCCAAACTCACAGTAACAGAGTAGAATAGTGGCTGCTGGGGCCTGGGGGTTAGCGGAAATGAGGGTATGTTGGTCCACAGGTACAGACTTCCACCTATGAAATGAATAATTCCTGGGGATCTAGTATGCAGCATGGTGACTACAGTTAAATATATTGCACTGTATACTTAAAAGTTGCTAAGAGCGTTTTCACTGCCAAGGAAAACCCATAATGGGTTAATGATTGCTGTAATGTTTCAGAGTCCAGACAGGTTTGAAATGGTGTCATGTGGAGGCTGGAGGGTAGCACCCAACACGGATGCTGATCAGGTATCCATTCCTGTGTAAAAAATTAGCCCAAAAACTTACATTTTAAGACTACAAATACTTACTACCTCATGTGGTTTCCGAGAGTCAGGAATCTGGAGCAACTTACGTGGGTGTCTGTCACTTAGGGTCAATTGTGAAATTGATATTGGGTCTTCTCACTTGGAGAATCTGGAGGTGGAGATTCAACTGGTGTGGTTGTTCTTCACTGTGTCTTGGCCAGAGGCTTTAGTCCCCTCCTATCTGCATAAAGCTACTCCCAACATGGAACATCTTTTCTCCCTGAATAGTCTAATAAATCTAGAAAAACTACTCCCAAGAGCAAACGCTCCAATTTTTTATAAGCTAGTATTAGAAGTGGCATTCCATCACGTCTGCATCATATCTTGTCACACTGGTATAACGTCACTAGAGATTACATAAATCTGTACGTACCAGGGGGCACCAATCAATTGGAACCATCTCAGGATACTTACCACAGGGCGTAAGAGTCCAAGAAGGTGCAATTTTGCATGATGGTGATCTGATGTAAACAATCAGTGCTCCAGAGACACGAGAGCGTGCCTATACTTCCTGGCAGCCAGGCACAGGTGTGGGAGCCTAGCAGAATGTCCACCTAAGAGAGGCAGCAGGAGGAAGAGGCGGTTGCAATCAGAGATCGGTTGCATAGAGAGTGGTTGATTAGATCAGTAGTTACACAAGGTAACATGCGAATCGAACAACTTTGAAGAAGGTATTTACAAATGTATAAAAAAGTAAAATAAACCCTCTTATGTCGGCTTGGAATTGGAGACGTGGATGCTAGGTAAACAAGTTGGGAAATACAGATTTAAATATACGCAGTTGATCCTTGAATAATAGGTGGGGGCACCAGCCTCCGCATGCAGTCAAAAATCCATTAATAACTTGTGACTCCCCAAAAGTTAACTACTTATAACCTATTGACTGAAAGACTGACTGACATAGTTAACACATGTTTTTATGTTATACACGGTATTCTTACAAGCTAAAGAAAACGTAGGGTAAATATATTTACAGTGCTGTACTGGATTTATTTTAAAAAATCCACAAATTAGTGGACCTGCACAGTTCAGTCTTGTTCACTGTACAACTGTATATGCGCACACACACACACACACACACACACATCTTTCCCAGCTTTGTCCATAAAGAGTGCCTCATAGGAGCAAATTACCAGTACCAATAAGCAACAAGTGCCCAAGGCATGGCTTATAAATATGATTCTCCTCCAAAACCAACTAGGTTTCTTTCAGAAATGACTGAATTCAAGCCCATATCAGGGAAAAGTCAGATTGGCCTGGGGCATCTTGCTGTACCAGAAAGCAAGGAAGTGTTTAAGGAGCGATGGGGTCATGTCAAAAGGGCATAAGAGCCAGCTGGAATGGGCTTCCACAGACCAAACTGCAGGGAATTGAAGCATCCAAATAAACAATGACACTAACAGTCTACTGAAAAGGTAGGAATACAAGTCCATGCTAATATAAATTAGCATCTGAATAAATTGAACGTTTGAATAGGAATGAGGTACTTCTGACTTTTAAACTACTTCCCTACAAAATGCTTATTAATGATGAAAGTGTGAAAAAGCAGCTTCACAGGAGAGAAGACTGGTTGACACCACATTGATCAAGTGATCTCGGTGATTGTTAGCAATGTGATCAATCAAAATTGTGAGCCACCCAGTAGTTTGTGACAAGCACATAGCATCATTGTTGTGATATTCATGCCAAATATTTATAGCCTGTATCTAATTATGAGGAAACATCAGACATACCAAACCGAGAGACAGTGTACAAAGTAATTAATCTAAAATCCTCAAAACTGCCAAAGTCCCAAAATAACCATTACAAATTGAAAAAAAACTGTCATGAGACGATGACTAAATGCTAGGTATAATTCCAGACCTGATCTCTTTCCTATAAAGAAGATTATTGTAACAACCGAGGCACTAACGTAACTCATGATTTCCATGGTTGTATTTTAAGAGATCATTCGTTCTTATTTGCAGGAAATACACCCTAAAATATACATGTGTGATGTGGCATCAAATTGGCAATTTGCTCTCAAATGTTACAAGAAAAATTGGAAAAAGGGTTTTTATAATGTCTTTGTAATTTTTTCCATAAGTGTAAAATAGTGAAATTTAGAATAAAACTTGCAGAAAAAAGATTTGTTAGCTTTTTGCTATTAATTCTAATTGAAATATGATTAGTTATAAAAGTTCCACGTGTGTTTGAGCACAATGAATACTGTTATTGTCATGTAAAGAGGTCTTCATATAACATTTTATATGGCTTTTTTAGCATGTTATCCATATCTTCTATTTACTACAAGATTTTGGTCTGCTTGCTAGTTCAGTTTCTGATAAAAGTATTAAAGATTGCTGTTTTTCCCTTGAAATTCTGTTATTTTGCTATGTAAATTCTGAGATTATCGGAAACACAATAACTTGAAAAGATATATGCACTCCCATATTCAGTGAAGTGTTATTTATTATAGACAAGATTGAGAAGCAATCTAACTGTCCATCAGTGGGTAAATGAGTAGAGAAAAAGTGGTACATATATACAGTGGAATATTATGCAGCCATAAAAGATGAAATCCTGTCATTTGCAACAATTGGATGGACCTTGAGGGCATTATGCTAAATGATGTAAGTCAGAGAAAGACAAATACCATATGATCTCACTTACATGTGGAATTTAAAACAAAAAGAACTCCTTGATACAAAGAACAAATTGATGGCTGCAAGAGGCAAGGGAGCGGGAGCAAGATGGATGGGGTCAGAAGTACAAACTTCCAGTTATGAAAGGAATGTCATGGGTGTAATGTACAACATGGGGACTATAGATTATAAAACTGTACTGCATCTTTGAACGTTGCTAAGGGAGTAAATCTTAGAAGTCCTCAGCACAAGAAAAAGATTTTTAACTATGTGTGGTGATGAATGTTACCTAGACTTGTAATGGTCATTTTGCAATGTATTCAAATGTTGAATCATTGTGTTGCATACCTGAAACTGTTATATGTCAGTTATATCTCAATGAAAATTTTAAAATAATTTTCTTTCTTCCTACTAGTTCCTCTATTCCCCATGCACACACACATTATTACCTATAATCACATACATGTCTTTATAATGAGAGTTTTAAAACTATTAGCCCTATTTTAAAACACCGTGGCCACAACTAAATGTTTGTAACATTTGAACCCAAAATATTTAATTGCTGTTATTGGTCTGTTAAAAATCTACAGATACACAATAACTATTTTTTAATGAACTTAGTAATAATCTTTTATGTAAGTTAACACCTCTTCAATTGAACCAAATAATCACTGTATGGTTAGATCATTTACTTCCGTAAACAACTGCTGTCTTTAAACGTTCAATAGCTTGCGATAAAGGACTTTTCATTGGCAATTAAAAATTTCTGAGATTATATTAAGTGAATACAAGTGCATGATTAATCATCTTGGTGAATTTTATTATTTATAACTTATACATTCCATTTTTCTTGATATTAATATTGTCCAACTTTATTTTATTAGAATTTATCTGATATAATTTTTGCCTCCTTCCTTCCTTCCTTTTTCTTTTTCTACATTGACACCTTTATTTAACCCCCTGTGCATATGACAATTGTGTTGGTTGATCTAAAAATGTCCTTCATGGACTGTTTTCCTTTTCTCTACAGAGTACAAAATCAAGTTTAGGGGAAGGTATTACATGTAATTGTTATATTGTTTTAATTTCTTTCATCTCTAACATGTCCACAGCTTTTCAGTGCTGGGCTTGATCCCACCACCCTGGGATCATGACCTGAGCAGAAATCATGAGTCAGAGACTCAACTGACTGAACTACCCAGGTGCCCCTCATTTCATAGAATTTTCTACATTTTGAATTTGTCTCATGATTTCGTATGATTATATTGAGCTTATATATTCTCAGCCACATTGTGTCCTTTTCAGGGTATCACATAAGTGTGCACAATGTGTAAACATCTTTTTAAAGAAGCTTGTTCACCGAGGGAAACAGATAAGGTTGTAGCTATAAGGCAGTATTTCTCAACCTTAGCCATATATTAGAATAATGTGAATAGCAGTGTAAAGGCTCCTCCTCCAGAGATATTGACTTAATGGGTCTTGGGTGGTGCCCAGACATCAGCATTTTTAAAACTTCCTAAATGTTGCTAATGTGCAGCTAAATTTGAAAAACATTGCTCTAAGAGTATGTGGGTAGTGATGGTGGTAATTTAACAGGATAGAAGTTAAAGCATGTTTGAAAGCTTTTTGGAAATCCAGTACACAAGAAAAAGATTGAGGTTAAAGAACAATATAAGGAGTTTTAAGACCTTTTGTCTCAGGCCCTTGTACTTGAGTACAATTGTAATTTTTGCCTTATTTCTTAACTTTTGTGCCATTTATTTATAAACAGCACAATTTGTTCTATTATACGTTTTTTATATTTCATTACTTTTCATATACTTATATTTGTTTTAAACATTTTTGTCATTATATATGTTTGTATTTGTTTTTAGCTTGTTATTTATGCTTTCTCTTTGCCATGTTTTTTCTTCTATCATTAGGTTTTATTTTCCTTTTCTTTCCTATATTGTTTGGATGTAAGTCTATATCCTTTGTTTTAGTAATTATAATACTTCATCATTCTTATTTAAATGTCACTACCCTACTAGAAAAGATATGTTAATTTTGATTTCCCCTATTACATCTATATGCTGTTTCACAATAACTTAATTACAACTTTTTCTTTTTAATAAAATTATTATAGTTATTATGGTTTAACGTAGCTAATGCCTTGTTCAGTTAACAGCTTGCATCTCCCTCCTTCCTTCGAACAAATTTATCATTGCTATTTGCCTCCAGGTTGAAATTCACTTGTAATACCAAAAGTAATAGAGCATTTCACAGTGGTAAAAAAAAAAAAAAAAAAAAAAAAAAAAATGCCAGCATATGCATTCCCAGGTGAGGCTAGACAAGAGGATGCCCTGCCTTCTTACTTCTGCTCTCGTGCCTGCCTTTTTGTGATCTGTTTTTAACATTTTAATGCAATTATTTGGGTGATGTTACTGTTTAATGTAGTCCCTAAGTGTAGCGCTAATGCGGGTGTCCGTTCGCCTAAGGAGGCTGTGATGTGCCTCATGGATAAAATACTTGCGTTAGGTAAGCTTCCTTTAGGCACGAATGACCGTGCCAATGGCTGTGAGTTCAATGGTAATAAATCAACAATACTGTCCATCCAGAAACAGGAAGAGGATGTTTGCCCATCTGTATGTGAGGCCACTAGGGAAAGTGCTAACATAATGTGTAGAGTGCATAATAAAGCTAGGGGAAAGATGGAAAAGCAACTCGTTGTGTAGTTTCATGAGATGATGGATGATGAAAAAAACATGGTAGACAGCGCTGTTATAAGGTTGAAACCCCCCAAAATTCAGGTCCACGTTACTTGGGGTAAAAAACGTTAAACATTTCTTGTTTCAAAAGATGGGAAAGCATGAAAAATGTGAAACTTGCAGATAAGGCAATTTCTACAGATGAGGAAACTGCAGAAGAATTTTAAAAATAGCTGCTAAGTGTTGTACAGGAAAGGGTTGTATGGAAGGCACACACGAGGTGGCTTGTTCTATAAGAACTTTGACAAACAAACCTCTAGAACACAAATAGCATTTTGACTGACAAAAAATAATGTGCCCAGAGGCCTGAAAGAACCCAAGTCTCTATTTCTCCTGAGAGCAAAAGTTTAGTATTTGGTAATTCAGTGTTCCTGGCAATTTATGGAATATAAACTACCACAAATAACAAGATTTGACTCTGTTTTCTTCCTGACATATATTGTTTAATAGAATTACTATTAGTAAGGGTCTATGAGTAGTTTAGGGTTAAATATGTCTGAAAATGTCTTTATTTCTCACTTTTTCTTAAATAATTGCTAATCTGATTGTAAAATGCTAGACTGATAGTTATAGTCTCTCCGGAGTTATATGTTTCCATTGTGTTTCTTTTTAAAACAATTTTTGAAGTATAGTTGATATACAATGTTATATTAGTTTCAGGTATACAACATAGTGATTCGATAATTCTATACATTATGCTGTGCTTACCTGGATAAGTATAGTCACCATCTTTCATCACAAAATATTACCAGCTATATTCTCTCTGCTGCGCTTTTTCATCCCCGTGACTTAATTTACAGCTGCAAGTTTGTACCTCTTATTCATCTTCACCTATTTTGCCTCTACATTTGCTGTCAAGATGTGTGTCCTTTTTTTGGAGAGCATCATTGAGGAATGAAGGATTAAATGACATTATGTCTAGAACCTGCATTTAAAAACAGTGGAGACATTAAATAAAAGTGGAAAAAAAATCTAACGATTCTTCATCTGGGTGATACGAACATAGGGATTCATTGTGTTCTTTATACTTATTTAATTTAAAAATACTTTATAATGTTTTAAATGAAAATATAAAAACAATCTTTTCAGGTTTAACAACAACAGACTGTTTTGGGACCCAGCTTCAACTCACATTCTTAGCTCTCTGCCTGCTGTTTCTTTTATGTTACTGACTCTGGGGACTTTGCTTTCTTTTTTGTGGACTCAGCTATGCATTGAAAATAATTTTTGTTAAAGATTATTTAGCACTTGTATGTTTATACTACCAGAATTTTTACATTATCTTGGCCTGCCATCCCACTGGAACCATTCATTTTCAGGAAGGATATTGAAAGAAAGAATAAGCAGAAATTATAAAAGAAAGTAACACATAATTTGACTACATCAAAATGAAAACAGAGAATGCCCTCTCCTCATAATGCCTCAAAACACAAGCAGCATTTGAAGCATTTTTTTTTTTTTTTTTTTAAACATTTTTTTTTTTTTTTTTTTTTTTTTTTTTTTTTTTGGGACAGAGAGAGACAGAGCATGAACGGGGGAGGGTCAGAGAGAGGGAGACACAGAATCGGAAACAGGCTCCAGGCTCCGAGCCATCAGCCCAGAGCCTGACGCGGGGCTCGAACTCACGGACCGCGAGATCGTGACCTGGCTGAAGTCGGACGCTTAACCGACTGCGCCACCCAGGCGCCCCTGAAGCATTTATACAAGAAAAAAAAAAAAAGGCTTCCCACAGCCTATCAAATAAAGATGATCAACAAATCAGCAGGAAACATGAGCAAGGAACTGGTCAAGAGATGCATACAAAAGGAAGCAAAATTAAGCAATTCTCATATGAGAAGTTCCTCAACTGCATTATTTAAGAAATGCAATTTTAAACAAAATTAGGGTACTTTTTAATATATCATTTCTATCAGGTTCCAGTCATAAGCCCAGAAAAATATGTTGATTATTTTAATAGAGAGATTATCTATTTATTTACTTATTTATTTTTTATTAATTTATTTATTGAGAGAGAGAGTGTGTGTGCAAGAGCAGGGGAGGGGCAGAGAGAGAGAAGGAGGGAGAGAAGCCCAAGCAGTCTCCGTGCCAACATGAGCCTCCATCACGTGAACCACGAGATCATGACCTGGGCCAAAGTCAAGGCTCGGATGCTCGAATGACTGAGGCAGCCCTAGAGACATTTTAATATAAGGGTTGGTTAATTAGATACCGGAGGGCTTAAAAGGCAAGTGGAAAATACTAAGTTTTCGTAGAAGTAACAACTTCTGGAAGAAGTTGGCACTCCAGGGCTTGAAAAACCAACGGAACACTTCTGGGGTATTACAACCTAACTATTTGAAGCAGGCATTTCCAAAACACTGGAATAATTTCTGAAGAGGAATTGCCTCCTGTTGGTGCCCAAAGAAGCGGACCCTGTAGCACTAGAACCTAGGCCCCCGGCGAGGAGGCTTGGCTGATGCTGGACCTGAGGAACTCAGAGTTAGGTTCTGAGCAGTTGGGATTTAGTGTTCTCGATGCACTGCTATTGCTGAGGAAGCATGATACAGCTGGTTTGGGGACTAGGATATAAACATTAAAATGG
This sequence comes from Panthera uncia, assembly GCF_023721935.1. Taxonomy (NCBI): domain Eukaryota; kingdom Metazoa; phylum Chordata; class Mammalia; order Carnivora; family Felidae; genus Panthera; species Panthera uncia. Next base: position 46,676,027 of record NC_064812.1, on the reverse strand, counting down.
GAACAAATTGCTGCCACCAGGGTGAACTGTTTTTGATGTTGACAGAAATAAGTAGCATACAAGGAGCAAGAGCTTTTTCCTTCTCCATCCTTGCAGTTACTTCTAGTAAATGCTGCCTGCATTTACTGCCTAACAGCGATCCCTGCCTAACAGGGATCTATCAGCCAAAGCAGAAATGAGATGTTAGTCCCAGCTACAGCATCACAAGGTGGACTCAGAGCTAAAAATAGGTAACTTAATGACAGCATACTAAACGTCAAACTGACGTGAATAAATAGAAACTCTTAAACCCTGGCAGAGTCTGCAATGTAACTTGATAATAACCCTGCTTGAAAACAATTTTGAAACATGTAGTATAAAGTTGGAAAAGTTCAAACACTATGATGCAGCATTCTTTCAAGTGTACTCCCTATATTTAATTTGTACACAGGGTGATATATACAAGGGTGTTTATGGAGACTTGTTTTATAGCAAAAAAAAAAAAAAAGAAAGAAAGAAAGAAACATGGCCTAATTTACCATAAATAAGAAATACTGTATTTTTCTAATATATAGCACCTTAAAAAGATCAAAATAAATATATATCAATATATAAATGGGGGCGCCTGGATGGCTCAGTCGGTTAAGCGGCCGACTTCGGCTCAGGTCATGATCTCATGGTTCGTGAGTTCGAGCCCCGCGTCGGGCTCTGGGCTGACAGCTCAGAGCCTTGAGCCTGTTTCAGATTCTGTGTCTCCCTCTCTCTGACCCTCCCCTGTTCATGCTCTGTCTCTCCCTGTCTCAAAAATAAATAAAACGTTAAAAAAATATATAAATGATAAATTATATACATACATATACACATTTTAAATATATATATATATATATATATATATATATATATTCCTTAGGACTTTGGAATTGTGGGTTTAACTCCCACAATTTAAAGAAAATCCTACCATGTAACTAATAGGCAAGGCCATTTCTCATTGTCAGAATATTCAGGAAAATCGGGCTTACTATTCTTTATGCAAATAAGCATGTTCATGAGTCACCAGGACAGGCATTTCACTTATGAAATCTAATTTTAACATATGTGCACTGAGGAATGGCAAGATATATATACAAACAAAGAGATGGATTGGAAAGACAGGTTGCCCCTCATTCACAATAAAAGCCCTCCTGGTTTTCAGTTCTTGTGCAACTCTCTCAAGCATGATCTATCCCAATCTGTGCTTTTGTTAGTGACACAATTGTATATCCCAATAGAAGATTATATTTTCCTTAGACCTGTGGAAGGTGAAACATACATATGGCTTTTGCAAAGTGAGGTAAGATAATGATGAATGGAGCCATGCAAAGAAAATAGGAGACTTCAAGTATATTCATAAATGGAGTGATCTTTGGAAAGAATACATATACACAGTAGGGATTTGAAAGATGATTTCTTCAAAACTATCATGACTATAATACGAAAAATCAGTACCCCACAGGTGAAAGTAATTTAGTTTCCAAATAATCAGCCTTATATTAAGAAGTAATGAGTTGTTTCTGAAAATATCTATAGAAAGTATGGTCAAGAAAACAGGAAAATAAACCTATTAACCTCCTTTTAAAATGTTGAAATTTCAGGTGAAGTATACAAGATAAGAGCAAAGTATAGACTGTGATTCTAATGTTCTTGGAAATTTTTATCTATTTTAAGAAGAAATCATTTTCTTCCGTAGAGGGACTGCACATTTTTGTATTCATGCAAAAAAACAGAAGTAGTAATGTTCTACATGGGGCTAGCTGTCTGGTTACTTAAACTTTGTTTCTCTGTGTACTGTTCTGAAGTTGAAAGAGTTCTTTAAGGAGTGAACTAAATATGGTCACCCTATTTCACTACTTAGAAAAAAATATTCATCCTAGCTAATATTAAGTCTTAGAAACGATCAAGGAATCAGGCAAACCACTGAAACCTTATTTCAAAATCAACAGCACCAAAATGTTTTAAATGCACATAATGCAAAAGAGAGACATTCGCTGCTCACACTTTTGGATATGTTAACTATCACCTCTTGTACACCCTGCAGTCATAGTATCACCATCTTTAAAAGATGGTTTATGCCAACATAATTGGTATCCTTTTCATATTATCATCTTAATGATTATGTCTTACTCTAGTTTTCATTTGAAATATTTTTGAGAACCCATAAATAAAAATTCTAAAGTTGTAAACTTTGTTTAAAAAGAGTTAACATGTTTGTTTAAAAATTTGTTTTAAAAAAATGTGTTTAAAAACAGCCTGGGTGGCTCAGTTGTTTAAGCATCTGGCTCCTGATTTTGACTCAGGTCATGATCTCATGGTCGTGATACTGAACCCCATGTCAAGCTCCATACTGGGTATGAAGCCTGCTTAAAGCTCTCCCTCTCAAAAAGTTAAATTAAAAGATCTAATGAGATAAAATCTAATCAACAATTATATGTATGGGAGTACAATAGATAATTTGGGGATTTAAAGATAATAAGATATAATTCCCATAAAAATAATGGTATTACGTATAAAGCCCATGCTATGTGTAAGATATTTTTCTAGTGTTTTACCTTCCTCTCTCTTATGTAATCCTCTGATATAGTTCTAGGAAGGATAATTTTATTTGCTCAAGCCACACAGTTATTGATAAAAGCAGGATTTAAATTCCGAGTTTTTACCAGTGTGTTGTATTGTCTCTACCCCTACGTATAGAGAGCTTAATATCACATTATTTAGTGATGGAAATGAAACTCTCCAGCACACTCACAGATATTAGTAAGAATATGCTATTGATCCTAAATAGTGATAAATATGAGCACATTTTAAAATGTTTTTACTGTAAATGTTCCAAAGGCAGATAGAGAATTAAAATTATTGGTACAGTATAATGGGAGAAGAGGCAGAATCAATAAGCCAAAACCTCTCTGTTTCTTAAAGCTTTTCTGTTTTTAAAACTATTCAATTATTTTATGTTAAATTTCCTATAGAGCTGCCTGTTAGAAATATCAAACGGGTTTCTGGCCTGCAGGCATTCCATTGACACAACTGTCACTAAAATTACAAAGAATCATTTACTTTAAATAGCAGCAGAATCATAACATCCAGTAGAATTATTCACTTTAAATGCCAACTCTTGCTGAGTACTACAAATGCTTATTCAGAAAAATGAAGACAATGAAGGAGGGTAAGACTTGAAATTTTCTGTTTCAATATTAGTTTAAATGAATATTGTAATTAAGGGTTAGTTTTTTCACTAACATCTTTCATGTTTTGAATAATAATGACATGATTTTTGGAAGACATGAAATAGTTTGAGGAAAAAAAAGACTGAATTTTTAGTAAACAACTTGTAAGTGATAAATATATCCTTTGAGAAAATTCTAAACGTACAGAGTAAAACATATATATATGAAAATATATAATAAAGATAAAATATTAAAAAGAAAAATTTAAAAGATAAATGCTATAACCACACTCAACAACTAAGTAAGTTTCTTTATCAAAAGTTGAACACTATGGGGGCACCTGGGTGGCTCAGGTGGTTAAGCCACAGGCAGGTCTAACTCTTGGTTTTGGCTCAGGTCATGATCTCACAGTTTGTGATTTCGAGCCATGAATGGGGATCTGCACTGACAGCACAGAACCTGCTTGGGATTCTTTCTCTGTCCCTCTCTTTGCCCTTTCCCTGCTCTGTTTCTCTCAAAATAGATAAATAAACATTTAAAACAAAAAGTTGGACACCATGGAGTCTAATCGTGGAATGCAACTTCTGCAGAGGTAATGAAAATTAAAAATGACCTCCTGTACACACACACACAGTCCTCTCAAAACCGTGAGCTGAAATCAGGCTCAGTGCTATAATCTGGGAGATTGGGTGGACCTTAAAGCTGTTCTCAATTATGTAGGGTCATGTGCTGGAAGGAGCAAACCTATCTTTGAAGACAGACCTAGGTTAAGACAGCTACAGGTTTGGGAATCTGTGATGTCCTTAATAAAAGCAAAAGAAAAGCACTGTGAATTGCTGGTTGAAGGCCGGTATGAAAATAATAAAGAGAAATCTCATTAAAATGGAGTCAGGGGGTTCAACAGGGAGAGTTCTGGTGCCCTACCACTCCTCATTTGCAAATCCAAAAGGAACAGCGGGACCTTGCACATGGATACTATTTTGCTACCCCAGCAGGAGGAAGAAAGTCTTTCCTCATCTCCCAGGCAACAGCCCAGCCAATGAGAGACAGCCACAACTCAACCAATGGAAAGCCACTATAAGTAAAACTCCTAGTTTACTCCAATGGACTTTTTGTCCCCAACAGCCTTCCCAACTTCACTTTCATCTATCCTTTGTTTCATCTGTCCTTTGTTCTATGCATTTGCCTTTTTTTTTTTTTTTTTTTTTTTTTTTTTTTTTGCCATCGCTTGCTTGACCCAGATTATAATTCTGTGCTATCCCTGAATAAACCGAATTTTCCTGTTAAAATAACTGGCAGTATTATTTTTAAATTTAACACCAGCCTTTACAATAGAAACACTTAATGTGGGGTGGGATGAAGTGCTAGTTAAAGCCTTCTGCCAAAACGCTAGGAGGGAGAAGTATGGCTTTGCAATTAAATTCTAAAACAAATAATCTGCCATTTTAATGTATTGCAATATGTTCTCCTATGTGTTTTTTTTTATGCCCCAAATTTTGATTCTGGTATAGGCAATTTTTTCAATCATTTCGTTATAATTTGTGCCTTATGAGTTTTGTTTCAGAAATTTTTACCTGCCCTGTTATATTTTACATGTAGAAACAAGCCGACACAGTGTTCCATATAAATTCTCTAAAGGAATAATGGTTAAAAGGTCAAACTATTGGGGGTAGGAGGCAAAGGTGATTTTCAGAGTTTTCAGTGGTCCCTCAATTAAATTATCACTGCTGGAATAATTGGGAGTTGACTGAGTATTTGAAAAAGATTTTATAAAATATTCTCACTTCAGGAAATAGCTGGCTGGTTGGAGGAATGCAAACAATACATGGTTTTATCCACATTTTGTAGAATTTACCTTTTGCAATTTCAGCCCCTGTCCTATGTTCTAATATGAAAATTCCCAAATAAACCAGAATTCCTATTCATTTTTAATTTATAAAAGCAGCAATTGACCCAGTGGTTTGCAGCATTATTTTAAAAGATTGCTGTTTTTGGAATTGCAGTTTGTGATAGTGTTGCAAATGTTGGCTACAAACATAAAAATGGCATTTAGAGACTGCTTGTTTCACTTTCTTTCTTTTTGGTTAATGTTATTGAACAAACAGCAAATGGTGAAATTCTACAAATATTTTGTAGCTATTAGAAGGAAACAAGTTCTGAAGAAAAGGTATTTGCCTCCAGCAAGCCTGGAATTTAAGAAAATAAAAGGATTATTTAAGCTTTGCCTAGTGAGGCAAACTGTCTGCAAACTTCGAGAAATATTTAAGTTGCTAAAACCCATGTCTTCATTATAGGAATAGTCAAAAGAGCTGTCAAAGTATTTTAAGGAAGTCAGATTATCTAGCAGCTGTATACTACATCATAGTTCCTAATCAGATTGCTATTTCCTTGCTCCTCTTAAGGAAACGCTCAATACTTTTACTCATATTCCTTTTTTTTCCTTTGCTTCCTTTTAAAAATGGCATGCAATGGAACTTTTCATATGCCTAGTGTTCTGTGAAAATCAGTGAAGAATCATTTGAGTAAGCTCAGATGCATACTCATATATGGGCTGACCCTACCAAATTAATTACTAATTACGATACCTTTCTCATATAGTATGTAGTCAGTATAACTTGGACAAAGATGTATAGGTGTCCATTTTCTACATAAGCCTCAAATACAACACAATGTTATACAATCCAAACCCTCTTATTCAGTAGTTATTCAAATTGGAATATACTGCACTCAGATGTAAGCATAATTAGGATTATGTTAACATGTACACAAAAAAGGTAAAAATCAAACTCCAAGGTAACATTACTTCTAGAACAGCCATCATCAAACAATGGGAAAAGTTAGAGAAAGCATGGAAAACTGACTAAAGCAAGGAGACCTGAGTTAAGAAGGAACTAACCAAAGGTGGTACAAATGAAGTCAGACGTCTAAGGTCCCACTCATAACAGACTCTGGACAAAAACCTCCCATCTCTGGGTCTAGTGTTAACCTCTCCTGGTCCTAATGGACCCTAGGACTTTTGTTTATTCATGAACTATTTTAAATATATAAAAAGAATAGCAAATGATTGAACAAATATTCATATTCCTACCTTCCAGCTTTGACAAATGTTACTTGTCCTGTTCACTTCAAAAAAATTTTTTGGTCACAATTCCATAGTTTCCTGTCCTATATTGGGTTCAGGAAAAGTTATACTTTGGAGATTATTTGCTTTCTTCTTTGGTAAAGTGAGAACAATGCTATTTCCAGACTGGTATATTCCCAGTGAAATACCAAAAGTCCTACCCAAGCGAATTTTTACTTTTTATTCTTTAATAAAATGCTACCTAGACTCACATTCTCCACTTAACATATATGCCTTATCATCTTCAGTCATATCGATTCTTTAAATGTCAACAAGTAACATTAAGGATTCAAGAATATTTTTTCACTTCACAAATTACTCAAATCCTAAAGAAGCTTGACTTTATAAGACTGAAATTACACAGTTTCCCTCTCTGGGATACATGATACAATTTATGTTGGCCTTTAGATATTATATGCAGAATTACACGTTGTTTCCTTGATTCAGTCGTCACAAAAGACAACACAGATACATTCCCTGGCATAAAACAAAGTTTGTGTTTTTGTTTTTATTGTAGAGTGTTTTCCTTTTTTACAAACTAACAGCTGGTTGGTGGTCACCTTGAGCCTCAGGAAGAGTTATAAAGATTGCGTATGTTATGCAATTTCACTATTATTTGATCACTCAGCTTCACAAGTGGTATTTAAAGTTAAGAACAATTTTAAATCTTCTTTATGTTAATAAAAAACAAAACACATTTTGAAAATTAGTCATTAATTTCCCTCGGTATGCAATTATATTAACCATACTAATGCAATAAACCTTATTTTATTACATTATTACTAGTAATGGAAGTACATAATTTTAGAGAATTAATCCTTTCTGCATAGTCTTAACATTTTGCAATACCATATTTCACTAGTGGATTTAGATCATACAGAGAAACATCCACTGTAAGTCACCGTGGCCATTCACTAAATATGGAGATTTAAAACCAAAACTCCAACTGAGAAGAGTTTACCATAATTTGACCCTTCCAGTTTTTCTGAAAACAAAATTGAGACAAAAGGGCTTATTTTTAAATGTTTGGGGTAAGAAATATTATGCTACACTGTCATCAGTCAATGAGATAGGATGAATCTGATTTAAAAGGGCTAATATTTATACATGCTACTCGTATGTAAAGGCAATAATGAAGAGAAAAAGAAGCCATTATTTTTTTTAATTTAATTTATTTTTTAAATTTACATCCAATGTAGTTAGCATATAGTGCAACAATGATTCCAGGAGTATGTTCCTTAGTGCCCCTTACCCATTTAGCCCAGTCCCCCCTCCCACAACCCCTCCAGTAACCCTCTGTTTGTTCTCTGTATTTGAGTCTCTTATGTTTTTGTACCCCTCTCTGTTTTTATATTATTTTTGCTTCCCTTCCCTTATGTTCATCTGATTTGTTTCTTAAAGTCCTCATATGAGTGAAGTTGTATGATATTTGTCTTCCTCTAATTTCACTTAGCATTATACCCTCTAGTTCCATGTAGTTGCAAATGGCAAGATTTCGTTCTTTTTGATTGCCGAGTAATACTCCAGTCTGTGTATATGTGTGTATGTGTGTGTGTATATATATATATATATATATATATATACCCACATATACATATATATATACATATATATACACATATGTGTGTATACACACGGTATGTGTGTGTATATATATATGTATATATACATACATATATATACATATATATATACGTATATATACACACATATATATATATACATATATATATACACACATACATGTATGTATGTATATGTGTATACATACACACACACATACCACATCTTCTTTATCCATTCATCCATTGATGGACATTTGAGCTCTTTCCATACTTTGGCTATTGTTGATAGTCCTGCTATAAACATGGGGGTGCATGTGTCCCTTCGAAACAGCACACCTGTATCCCATGGATAAATGCCTAGTAGTACAATTGCTGGCTCATAGGGTACCTCCAATTTTAATTTTTTGAGAAACCTCCATACTGTTTTCCAGAGTGGCTGCACCAGTTTGCATTCCCACCATCAATGCAAAAGAGATCCTCTTTCTCCGCATCCTCGCCAACATCTGTTGTTGCCTGAGTTGTTAATGTTAGCCATTCTGACAGTATTTTCTCATGGTGGTTTTGATTTGTATTTCCCTGATGATGAGTGATGTTGAGCATTTTTTCATGTGTCGCTTGGCCATCTGGATGTCTTCTTGGGAGAAGTGTCTATTTCTTCACTGGATTATTTATGTTTTGGGTGTTGAGTTTGAGAAGTTCTTTATAGATTTTGGATACTAACCCTTTATCTGATATGTCATTTGCAAATATCTTCTCCCATTCCGTCAGTTGCCTTTTAGTTTTGCTGATTGTTTCCTTTGCTGTGCAGAAGCTTTTTATTTTGGTGAGGTCCCAATAGTTCATTTTGGTTTTGTTTCCCTTGCCTCCAGAGACATGTTGAGTAAGAAGTTGCTGTGGCTGAGGTCACAGAGGTTTTTGCCTGCTTTTTCCTTAAGGATTTGCATGGCTTCCTGTCTTACAGTTAGGTCTTTCATCCACTTTGAGTTTATTTTTGTGTCTGGTGTAAGAAAGTGGTCCAGGTTCATTTTTCTGCATGTCGCTGACCAGTTTTCCCAGCACCACTTACTGAAGAGACTGTCTTTATTCCGTTGGATATTCTTTCCTGCTTTCTCAAAGATTAGTTGGCCTTACGTTTGTGGGTCCATTTCTGGGTTCTCTATTCTGTTCCATTGATATGAGTGTCTGTTCTTGTGCCAGTACCATACTGTCTTGATGATTACAGCTTTGTAATACAGCTTGAAGTCCGGAAAATAAGCTATTATTCTTAAGTGAGCTACTGGTAAATTCAGTATAGCTTTATGACATGAAATTTATCAAATAAATTTTCTATAGCAGAAATATGTTCTTTCAGACAAAAGGAGTTAGAAAAGTGAATGAAGTACATACAAGGACACATTGTAAAATAGGAATTTTGTTTTTAAATATTACCAACATTCTTTGAAGTGCAAAAAAATTCATCTGGTTTAAATGACCTAATTTTATTTTACATTTTTATCTACCAAGTCACTATCAATTGGTATTTATTACCTAATACTGGGTCAAGAAGCACTTTTCTAAAATCTACTTTGCTAAGATTATATCCTTCATTGCTTATTTAAATATTTGCTTAAATGCATTCATTCATTTATAGAACTAGTGGAGAAAGAGAAAATATTCATTTTTTTGTTTATTTATTAAGGAAATCACTATCAAGAAGAGGAAACAGACATTTAAGTAACTGGTTGTCAAACAGAGCAAATGAATACTAATCATATATGTACAGTTAATCAGATATGTTCTTCATGTACTTCCTCCTAATCTAGTTGAAGATATAAGACTAAATGAAGACAGTGCCTGAGAGCACCTAAAAGTGAAACCAGATTTTTGAGAGAAGGAAACATATGCATATGGAACCAGAAAAGACCCTGAATAGCCAAAGTAATGTTGAAAAAGAAAACCAAACCTGGAGGCATCACAATTCCGGACTTCAAGCTGGATTACAAAGCTGTAATCATCAAGACACAAAAACAGACATATAGATCAATGGAAAAGAATAGAGAAGCCAGAAATGGACCCACAAATGTATGGCCAACTAATCTTCAACAAAGCAGGTAAGAATATCCAGTGGAAAAAAGACAGTCTCTTCAGCCAATGGTGTTAGGAAAACTAGACCGTGACATGCAAAAGAATGACCCTGGACCACTTTCTTACACCACACACACGTGCACACACACACACACACACACACCAAAATGATGAAAGACTTAAATGTAAGATAGGAAACCATCAAAATCCTAGAGGAGTAAACAGGCAACCTCTTTGTCCTAGGCTACAGCAGCTTCTTACTAGACATGTCTCCAGAAGCAAGGGAAACAAAAGCAAAAATGAACTATTAGAACCTTATCAGGATAAAAAGCTTCTCTACAGCAAAGGAAACTATCAACTAAACTAAAAAGCAACCTCTGGAATGGGAGAAGATATTTGCAAATGACATATTGGATAAAGGGTTAGTATCCAAAATTTAGAAAGAACGTATCAAATTCAACCTCCGAAAAACAAAGAATCCAGTGAAGACATGGGAAGAAGAAACGAATAGACGCTTTTCTAAAAAAGACATCCATATGGCTAACAGACATGTGAAAAGATGCTCAGCATCACTCATCATGAGGGAAATACAACTCAAAACTACCTTGTAACTGTCAGAATGGCTAAAATTAGCAACTCAGGAAACAACAGATTTTGGTGAGGTTGTGGAGAAAGGGGAACAGTTTTGCACTGTTGGTGGGAATGCAAACTGGTGCAGCCACTCTGGAAAACAGTATGGAGGTTCCTCAAAAGTTTAAAAATAGAACTACCCTATGACCCAGCAATTGTACTACTAGGTCTTTATCCAAGGAATATAAAAATGCTGATTGGAAGGGGCACATGCACCCCAATGTTTATAGCAGTGCTATCAACAATAGCTAAATTATGAAACGAACACAAATGTCCCTTGACTGATGAATGGATAAATATGGAAATATTACTTGGTGACCAAAGAGCATGAAATCTTGCTATTTGCAACAAGGTGGGTGGAATTAGAGTGTATTATACTAAGTGGAATAAGAGAAAGAAGAATACCCTATGACTTCACTCTATGTGGAATTTAAGAAACAACAGATAAACATAGGGGAAGGGAAGAAAAACTAAGATAAAAACAGAGAGGGAGGCAAACCATAAGAGACTCTTAAATACAGAGAACAAACTGAGGGCTGCTGGAGGGGAGGTGGCAGGGGTGAGGGAGTGAGGGATGGGCTAAATGGCTGATGGGTATTAAGGAGGGCACTTGTTGGGATGAGCCGTGGGTGTTATATGTAAGTGATGAATCACTAAAATCTATTCCTGAAACCAATACCACACAATATATTAACCAAAATGAATTAAAAAAGCAAAAGATATGCTAAGAAGTTTTTCCTTCCTTTCTTTTCTTTTCTTTTTTTTTTTTTTCAAAATGATATTTTAGACTCTGTCAGACCACAATTTGCATTCTGGCTGTGATATTTACTTCCTATACAATCATGCAGTTTGTTCCTATACCAAATAATCATATTATCATGTCAGGCTGTTTTTAAGACTAAATAAGATAATATGTAAATTCTAGCACTGTGATCCATAAAAATTCATCCCCTCCCCATCTCAGTTCTTCTCATGGCTATAAATACAATTATGTGTAAACAAAGAGGAGATGGGAGCTGCAGAGAAGGATAATGAACTACCAAAAATATCCTTATAAGTAGATAAGATTTGGATTTTTATTTTTTGTAACAGAAATAGGCTTTTGATTAATAAAAATGAAAACATGATTACTATACTTTTGGGGTCAAAAGACCAAAAGACCCTGGAAAAGAATGTAGTATTAAGCAAGATGCCTTCAAATATAGTGGGATGGAATGGGGTTACATGTTGAAAAAGCATAGAAAAATTAGTCTGAAACCTAGGAAAGGACTTTATGCCAGCTCCTGGGGCAACCAGAGGTTGTTTTAGGCTCTTGAGAAGGAAACGATAAATTAAAGACGAAATTATAGGGTGACATGTTTGTGAAGCCAGACCTACTAGGAGGCTGCATTGGTGGTCTATGATTAAGATTAAGCAGACCTGGTGTGGTGTAGAAAGATGAAAAGGTAAAAGCAGGGGGAAACCTGAAGGAAATATTAAAAAGGTATACATTTTGGATATAGAAGATGAGAAAAAAAGTGGAAACAGTATAGAATCCCCCCCCCATAACCCAATGCTATGAGAGACGAAAAATAGGTAGTGCCAGAAATAAGTACTGGACCGTGGGTACCTTGTTAAGGAGTCAGATGATAAGTTTAGACTTGACAGGCTGAGTTTGAGTTTAGAGCACTGCATGAAAGTAAGCATGCTCTACATAAAGTCCCCCAGGTTTTTCTGTACATGTCTTTTGTGTGCTACACACTAAGGGAATTATTAAGGTTGATTATTTTTTCTTTCTGCATAATTCAGTATCGTATATTTCCAGGGGACCCAAATCTGGCCAAGAAAACCAAGCAGAGGTGTTCTGTGTGTTTCTGAGAATGTGTGTAGGGCTAATGGCAATATTTTATAATCATAAGAAAAAGCTCAACCCAGCCTTTGTATGTAGCCAAAACTGAGGATGGCAGAGAGAGACCTGAGATGGCATAAATTTAATAACTCTATAGAATTCATGTATCAACCACCCCCAATATATGCTTATAAGATCATAATTCAAAAAATATCACAATTCCACATTTATAAAGCCCACAGTTTTTTTTTAATATTTGGAATCCTTTGATTATTTTCCCTCTTCATACTACATCATCTAAATCTGTGTTCCTTACTGCAATAATATGCACCCTAGTACATCTAATGTATATTCTTCCAAATATTATTTCAGATATACATGTGTTACTAAAAAATATAAAGTGTTATTTTTAAATTTTCAAAAAAGTGTTTTGCAGTGACTTCTGGCTTCAGCTCATGTCTGTAAAGAGCTTAGAAGTTGTCAATCCCATTCTTACAGAAGGCTAAAAGCTGGACAAACGGAGAAATCAATGACTTTTTTTCAATGCATCAGAGCATAAAGTTTTCAGGGCAAAAACCTACCCCTAAATCTGGAAAGAGAGATGAATCCGGAGAGCCAAAGCAAAGATTTGCTTTTCTAAAATAGAAGCTTCTGTAGGTATAAAGTGGTAAGGACACAAATATAATAATTTTGATGAATCACCAGAGATTAAGCTGGACTAGTGTGACAGTGAGAAACTCCCGGTGGATGCGGTCCTGGGAGAAGCACAGTTTCCAGTAATCCCACCAGATTCTCAAGGAAAAAGATCTTTGCACTCTGGCACTGGAAGACAAGAGTAGTCCTTATCAAATACACATAAGACATTCTCCTTACCTTAACAATAGCATCCTCCGCAGCACCTTGTTTTAGAGGTGTGAGAATTGTGAGGAAAGGGCCTTCATCTTACTTCAGCCCCTTCTAGCCTTGCTGTTTTTTTTTTTTTTTAATGTTTGTTTATTTTTGAGAGAGTGAGCACAAGCAGGGGTAGGACAGAGAGGGAGACACAGAATTTGAAGAAGGCTCCAGGCTCTGAGCTGTCAGCACAGAGCCCAATGCAGGGCTGAAGCTCAGGAACCACAAGGTCATGACCTGAGTTGAAGTCAGAGGCTTAACCAAATGAGCCACCCAGGCACCCCAAGCCTTCTTGTTTTACTTAAGGGAGTTTGTATAAAAGAAGATACATTGCAAAATTCAAGAAACTAAAAAATTCGAGATTTAATTGAAAGACTATAGACTCCCACACCTTCTCACCGGCAGGGTTCTAAAACATTAAGAGTGGATTACAGCTGAAAGGACTGAAAGACAGTCTATCTCGGAAGAGGTATACTTAGGAAAGTCCAAAGTCAAAGAGGTAATAAAAGAGATTCTAAAGGAATATAAAGGCCCTGATTTCAGAAAATAGTAAGGGCAATTCAATTTCTAGCTAAGTTAACACGTTCCTGACACTAAAGCACTATTTTCTTCAGTTCTCTTAACCAACACATCATGTGTAGTTTTATTTTTTAACTTTATTTATTTTGAGAGGGAGGGCACAAATGAAGGAGGGGCAAAGAGGGAGATAGGGAGGGAGAGGGAGAGGGAGGGGGGGGAGAGAGAGGGAGGGGGGGGAGAGAGAGAGAGAGAGAGAGAGAGAGAGAGAGAATGAATCCCAAGCAGGCTCCATGCTGTCAGTGTAGAGCCTGATGCAGGGCTCAAACACACAAACCATGAGATCGTGACCTGAGCCAAGATCAAGAGTAGGACTCTTAACTGAGCCACCCAGGTGCCCCATCATGTGTAGTGTTCAACAACAAAAAAATTCCAAGGCATACTAAAAAGTAGTCTGAAGAGAAAAGGCAGATATTATATAAATGTTGAAATTATTAAATAAATATTTTTTAAATAACTATGATTAATATATTAAAGGCTCTAATGGAAAAATGTAGGCAACATGCAAAAACAGTTGGGTAATATCAAAAGAGAGATGAAAACTCTGAGAATCAAAAAGAAATGCTAGAAATCAAAATCATTTTAAAAGAAATGCAGAATGCCTTCAATGGGCTTATGACTAGACTATTCATGAACCAGGAGAGAATTAGTGAGCTTGAAGGTTACACAATAGAGATGTCCCAATTTGAAATACGACGACTTCTAAAATAGTGTATATTCTGGTGGAAGGCACAAAAAACCCAATAGGCAACTGATGATATTAAGATTGTGGTTTATTAAATATGACTACAAAATCCTTATAAACATGACCATAAATTCCTTATATTCCTCCCTTATATGGTGGGGTCTGTGTGACCTCTTAAATACTGGTGAGCTATGTGACTTCTTGGATCAAAGGAATAAGATTGAAGTCATGATTCAATCTAATTCAATGGGGCCCAGATTGTTTTAAGACCAAATTTTGAGTTGTTTGTTAACAGAAATTTTAAAATGTTTTGACAACTTGAAAAATGGTATTTGCCACACTGTGGGAAGCACACGAGAGACAAGAGACATTCTGGAAGTCGTTCTTAAGCTGAACAAGAAACAAGACCAAGGTTTAGCCAGAATTGCTAGGGGAAGATAGTTTTTGGGAGAAAAAAAATCAGCATGCTAAATTTGGAAAGAAATGCAAGATTTCACTTTGATTAGAGAATAGCAAATGATGAGGAAAGTGGCAAAAGATGCCTAGAAAGAGACCAGAGTAAAACAACATTTTTGTCTTAATGAGAAGGTAAGAATTGATCATGAAAGCATCAAAAAAGGGGTGGGGCAATGGTTTAAAGTTTTAAGATGTAGATGTCTTAAAATAAGAAGTGTTAACTCAAGACTGGTTTCTATTCTATTTGGTAAGACTAAATTTTTGAAAGGTAGAGTTTGGAAAGAGAATGAGAATTAAGGGTAATAATTTCCAAACCTCTTTCACTGATATACCTATAGCCAACCTTGCTGTACTTGATTGTAGATTTTACAGAGAGACTATCCTATTGAGGAAGGAAAAGGAACCTGAAAACTGTATCATCTTAGCCACAGGATAGAGGAAAATGGAGAAATTAGTTGAATGAATTTTCTTCCTCACCTTTCATTCCCAAACCCAAACAAGTTTATCCTGTAAGGTGCAAGAGGCATTGTAGAAGTAGGCAGATAGATATAGTGGAAGACAGAGATTAAAACAAAAACAAAAACAAAAACAAAAACAACTAAGATTAATGGTATGTTCCATAAGATCTAAAAGAGGAAGGCTATAATCTCTTGGGGGAAACACTGCAAACAAATGCCTTTAATATGTTAAGAAGCAATACAGCAGCAGTCATGTCAGGGCACTGTTAGATGCGTTTGGGAAAATGACTACTGTATACCTTTTTATTTCCTATAGCTGCACATGGCATGCTAGGAATCCAGAAGTTCAGTCGTGAGCCAATGAATGGACTCATAGAGGGATTAAAGCTATTAAGAAAATGACCTGAAATATGGAAATAGTCAAAAGGATAACTGCATGCTTTTCCATGTCAGACTGAAGTACTGTCCAACATGCTCGCCCAAAGGTTACTTCTCTAAGAGTCTGCCGTATTTGTTACTGTATTTATTGTTGATCAGGATCCAGATTCTGTGTGGTTATATATTTAATTGTAGATTTCTCTTTAGTAGAAAACACAATCTCAGAGGTTATGATTTTACTGCTTGGAAGAGTGAACAACTTTTATCTACTAGAAAAGTTATTTTAGGCACCGGAGTGGCTCCATTGGTTAAGCATCTGACTTCGGCTCAGGTCATGATCTTGCAGTTCGTGAGTTCAAGCCCTGCATCAGGTTGTCTGTTGTCAGCAGAGAGCCTGCTTCGGATTCTCTGTCTCCCTTTCTCTCTGCTCCTCCCCCACTTGAGCATGCTCTCTCTCAAAAAGAAATAAACATTGAAACAAAGAAAATTTACTTCACCATTTTAAAAGTGAATGTCTATATAAATCTGCATTCTTTGGATTTTCTTTTCAGCAAGGTTTATCATGCTGCTGTTTCCTTTGTTTAATAAATGAAAGACATTTAAAAAACACGCTAAGAATATATTTGTAGTGTGTGTATGAGAATCATATAAATTCATTGAAAATTTTATTTTGATAAAAGGCTTAGATCACAATGATGAAGCAGAAATGAGCGAAGATATAATAGAGACCAATTTTTAGAAAAAGAGGTTACAATAGTAATTCTAACTCATTTCTCGCCTCCCCCAAACCTGATAAGACTAACTTAGACTGGTCGCTAGTTCAAGGAAAAGAACAGATTATTGCCTCTAGAGCAGAGACGAGTGTGGTCGTATTACCATGAAGTCTTGAAGTCCCAAGCCCCACTAGATATCCCCACCAAATGCTATTTTGAAAATGAGTGCATGGTAAAAATCTCAAAGCCTTAACATTTGGTGGAGACATTTAAGTAGTTCTGGGTTGTTAAATTATGAATTGGACTAAGTTAACTAATGGACCATATTTAATTTTCTTGAGTTATTTAGTTGAATGGATAATTGTGATAAATACTGGATCAAATAAAAACTAAAAGTAATGTTTTCTTTGTATATGATTCTGTGATTCAATTTGCTATAATGGAAAAACCACATGGGAAAATAAAGATAAGTGTCAACTAAAGGGAATGAAAAAACAAGCTGTGGTGGAAACATTACCTAATTCAAATAAAAAAAATAATATTGATTGAGCACATACAGTGGACAGGACATTGTGCTTTGTGCTGTAATACAGAGATTAATGAGAGCTCCTTCTTTCAACTAAGGAAATTCATTACAGGAGATGTTCCTATAAACAAAGAAATTACTATGTGGTGTGCTAATGTAATTATGTATACAGCAGAGAGCAAGGAGTGATTAACTCTGTCACGGTAGAGTAATAAGAGAAGGCTTCCTCAATAGCGTGATGTACGAACTGAATTTTGTAAAATGAATAGAAGTATTTTAGGAGAATAAGGAAACGAATAGGGAGGGAATTTAAGAAAGATACCAATACTAGGATTTATCCACCCAGTAACTGTTGTTCCTAGAAGTCTGGAGAAACTCAAAAGGGAACAAAAGGCTTTTGGTTCAAAACATCTTAAACTTTTTGAAGTTATAAAGTACCTACCACAGTGACTAGTTTTGGGGGCCAAATAATGCCATAATTCAAGCTTGACTCGAGTAAATTATCACAGAAAGTTTGTATATCTTTCACAGAATCCATCCAATTCTTTCCCCTCCCCCTCATCCTGGGAATAGCCCTTCGAAAAGGACAAGAGGAAAGTTCTTCTACGAATGTCTGTGATTTTTGTTATCACCGTGTTCAAAATCGTATGTGGAATATTCATATACCTACATTATATGTATCAGTGCGGCTAGATCACTATAAAAAGAACATTTGACATTTGTCAAAACTCAAAGAATGTCAAACGCCAAGACTGAACCCTAATGTAAACTACGGACTTTGAATGATAATGTCATGGTAATGTAGGTTCATTGATTGTAATAAATATACTACTCTGGTTTGGGATATTGGTAGCTGCACTTGCAAGAGTAGCAAACATATGGAAACTCTCCATACTTTACACTCACTTTTGCTGTGAAGTTAAAACCATTTTAAAAATAAAATATGTTTTTAAAGACACATAAAATGAGAAAGCGGTAAGAAAAAAATAATAAAATCTATCTGGAGTACTTAAAGCAATCAACGGAGGCAACCAAGAGAACACAATTGTAGAAAAGTAATGCTAATAATGAGCAACTGAATGGAGATAACGGCACCGTGCCACTTGACTCCACCTAGTTCAGATAAGAAGGAATGCATGAGTGGGGAACAAAACATTAGATTTTCCAAAAGATTTTGTACAGTTTTTATTTTACTGGGCTATTTAGAGCGAAGATGATTCCAAGAAGACAAATCCAAAAATAGAGCTCTCTACTCGTAATCAGTCTTCCAGTTGTTATAACTCCACACCTAAGGTTCTCTCCTGGGGAGCCTTTGTGGCTCATCCAGTTAAGCGTCTGACTCTTGGTTTAGGTTCAAGTCATGATCTCACAGTTTGGTGGGTTCGAGCCCCAAGTCCAGCTCTGTGCTGGCAGCAAGGAGCATGCTGCTCTCTGTCTCCCTCTCTCCCTGCCCCTCCCCCACTCACACTGTCTCTTTCTCAAATAAATAAAAATGTATATAAAGCTCTACTCCTAACTCTATGGCCCTATAGCATATTTGGACTTAATCTGTAGGACCATCCTTCATCCTGAGGTATCAAGTTATACAACAGCATTTGGGAAAATGTTAACTTCTACAAGAACTGCAAGGCTTTCTTCTCATTCTACCTGCAAAGCCCTGTGTAAGCTCCTACTCTGGTGCATCTGTTTGAACCACATGAAGACGGTGATTTTCTGTGTTTCCTCAACCCTTTTCTATTAGTCCTTAGCATCTTATAATTTCAGTACCAAAAAAGAAGTATACCAACTGGAAATACATTTTCTTCCCCAACAACATACCAATGACGTCTCTCAAAGCCTCTTTCTCCCTCAGCTTCATTCTAGTACCACTTTGGTTTTCCCAGGAAAAAGTATCCTAGTAAGTAAAAGCCTATCACAAGATTACTAATCGCGTGGAAATTTCTCTATAAAGACTCAATCCACTGAGGCAAGCCTTGTGAAAGTGCCACCCCATATACACAACAGCTTGTGATTTCTTTGTTCCTCATACATATGTGGATTCATCCCCAGCCCTCAGATGAAATGCTGACCTTAGCCTTCAAAGATATCTTCGAGCTAGTAAAAGGTATAAGAGATAAGGCCCTAAGCTCTTCTTAGACCAACATTTTGGAGTTGGTAAAGTTAAATTATATTTCTGGTTCCTCAAGAAGTATTCTTGTCATTTAACCATATAGTTATATCATCATAAATAAACTACATGTATTTAGTCTATTTAATTGGAAATTTTAAATGCTTTATTAAGCAACTAATTTGTCTAAATTTTACTTTGGCTCTTAAAAAGACAGTATATAACACTTATTGCCATATTATTTGCAGTTTCGCCAAACAGTTGCCAAATTTATTAAGTCTAGGGGTAATTTTGAATAATCTCGATTTGCATCATTATTTCTTCACATTTTTTCCAGTGATTTTTTTTTTTTGCAGGAAAGAGGCCAAATAAATTCTAGAAGTGGGGATTTCTAAACTCATAATACTTACGACATCATTCTCATTTTTATTGTAATAACCTGCTACCGCAATAGAACGGAGGAGGTGTATCACATAGGAGACATAGATTTTTTAAAATTGTAGCAAACCTTTGTCTTGTATTTATCAACGTATAATTAGTAAACAGGAGTTGTCATAGCATTCATTAATGTTTTTGGTGAGAATAAACATTTTTAATTCTAAACTACATCTACATATAGCAACAGATGAGGATTAGAATTTCTACGTTAAGATTTCTGAGCATGTACTCATTATTGAAGTTCAAAAATACTTCTCTTCAAAAATTCTTTCTGGAAATAATGTGATGCTGTAATGCTTGATGCCTCAGGCAAGAAAACATACTGCTTCAGAAAAATCAGATTTGATTTGGGCTTCAAAAATTCTTAGAATGCAGTGGCTGGCATGCCAGCTACAATTCTTCCCCCCCCCCCTTTTTTTTTTTTTTTTTTGTATGCGAGTTACACTTCTAAATCAACCCATACTGTGTAGTTGACATCACCATTGGTACACTCAGACTCTATCTACACTATTACTCTCTTTGCATGTAGAAATGAAATAGGTTGGGATAAGATGCTAGGGAGTACATTGTTTATAGGGGGAAATATGGAATAACATTTTTAGCACTCTCTACTAAGTTCAAAACAATAAATAAGACAACTTCAGTTTCTCATCTTTGTGGAAAATGTGTGCCTTTCAACATTTTCTCAAAGAAATTTAATTCACAACTTAGAAGAAAGAAATATTTTCCTTCAAATATTTGCATATTTTATTATTTTTTTTCTTAGAACATGAGACTAATCATTTTTTTACAGAAGTTTAGTGCTCATCCAATTTCATGGGGTTATTGGTTCATATCATAGATGTAAAAATGCAAGTGTTGGTTATTTTATCTTTGCTAAAAATACAAATTACTATAGGTCAGAGTAATGGCATTTGGCTTATCTCTCAAACACAAATATAACATGGGGGACCACTGATGCATTTAAGGAAAGAGACTCCAATTCCTTATGTAAAACCCTAAAGTTATTGCTGTCTTCCTTCTATTGTATTCTAAATAAAGTATTACCAGCAGTTACCAGAATGCTATTATTTGAATTTAAAAAGTACAGGTATAACTTCTTAAGCTCCACACCTTTACAGATGAATTCATTTAAAGAAAAAGATTGTACTTTAGTCTGATAGATATCATTCCAAATCATGTTTTATTTAGTACTGAATTATTTTACTGAAAGCCTCCACATAATAGACTTAAGGTTATTAAGTAATTGGGAATTTGGAAGTAGTTGGGAATTTGGTATGCATACTACATTCATACCAAAAATTTAAACTTAATGTTATGATAATATAGTAATAGCTACCGTTGTTAGACACTTAGCATCTGGTCTTCCAGAAAACAGTTTATACCACACATTGTGGTAGATTGTTTTGATTGCTCAAAATTATTAATTCTTCCTCTCTGCTGCTATGTTTTCCTATACGGGGAGTGTATCTTCCTAATGACTTAGGCTTTGCCTTGTGACTTGCTTTGCCTAATTGAATAGGAACAGACATGATAATATTCCATGTCCCAAAAGAAAAATTAGATGCAATTGTGTTGTTTTTCTCCAACTCTTTTGCTCCTATTCTCTACCATGAGAACATTATGTCCTTGATAATAACTACTTATTAAGCCTGGGCTCTAAAGTAAAAAGATGAATGGAGCTCAGTTGAAATTTGATGAGCACTAGACCTCATCTGAACCGACCAAGAAATACATATTTATTTTAAATCTCTGGTATTTGGATTGATTAGTGTTCCAAAACAAAAAAAAAGCTAAAAAAAGTAGAAATTTATACTTGAAGTTGGATGATGATGTAACAAAAGTATCTAAAATACAAGTCTCTAGATTTGGACTGAGAATTGAGGTAAATGTTGTATAAAGGTAATAAAACCTTAACAAAACAAAACAAAGCCTTGGACACAGAGTTTTCTTGAAACAAAATGTTAGAATGAGTTGGTTCTCATTAGTTGCTTTTGATATGCTTCTACAAGAAAGATATTAGTAAGGTAAGAATTGTTTACAAGCAGTAATATAGAAGTACAAAAAGAAAATCTAGAACTTATGTGACTTTTCAAACTTGAAAGGTACATCTATTTTTCATCCCCAATTAAAATTTCAGTGACAGTCTCAGAACAAATCCAAACTATGGGTATTTCTAGAGGACAACGATTCAATTTAGGATGTGTCCTCCAAGTTCTTTACGAAGGTCTAAAATTGAATTATTGTGGCTCCAGAACATACTTTTAGTTAGACAAAATGACTCAAGATAAAAAGAACAATGGTGTTATCTCACTGAAGTTTGGCAGGTTTCAAAGACATGTACCATAGTCCAGAGAGACAAACATGTCTCAGAAATTATTGGTATAGCTATTGATAACTTGAGGTCACTGGAATCAATTAGGTTAATATTACAAAAGTGCCTAAGTGCTGTCAATTTGGATTTAAAAGATACAGTAACTGAGATTTAAAACAACACTTGAACATCCAACTCTCTAAGGGCAAGAAGCAGGCTGAAAAAGCTACTGTGTGACTGAGGAGGGCATATTCTCCAAAAATCTTTACAGAGGTGGACAAAGATGCTAGTTGAAAAGGAAGGACCTCTCAGAGGGAGGACAGGATCCATAGGGAACAATAAACTGGGGAGGCGCTGTCAGGGGTGTAATCAAGGATTATCCCTTAACCAAAGTAAAGAGTCATTTTAACCAGTAGCATTTTAGAATGTCTAAGGACCAACAATTACTTCCCTTGCTGAATGGGAGTGCTTGTGTTTTGTCGTTGTTGCTGTTGTTGTTTTATGTCACTGTTCTACAATTACATGTTGGTTATATAGGGCACCATAAATTAGAAGGATCTGAATTTTATGAAAATTATGTCGATCAAGATCCTACACTTTGAGGGTCAAGCTTTGATTTGGTAACATTTTTGAGGTGTCTTGTGAAGAAGATGAATATATATATATATATATATATATATATAGAGAGAGAGAGAGAGAGAGAGAGAGAGAGAGAGAGAGACTGAGAAGAAGGTAAATATTTGTAATCAAGAGTGTAGCCTATGGTAGAATTTAATATTTGTTAATAATTATTAAAACTTCTTTATCTTTGTCATGCTTCTGTGTAGGTTGATTACTCCTCCCTGCCTCATGCTTTGCTATGTAACTTGCTTTGGCCAATAAATGTGGGCAGGAGAATACATGGCAACACCCAGAAGGAGTAAGCGTGGTTGATTTTCTCTCTCTTGCTTCTGCCCTCTCCATGAGAAAAACCTGCCTAGTTAGTGGCTACTCATGAAGCCCAACAATATTCACTAGAGCCCCAGCTAATCTGCATCCATCATGTAATCTGAACAAGATATGTTTGTTTTTCTAAGTCATTGTGATCTTAGAATTGTTTGGGATTTTGCACAAAAAAAAACTCCTTGATAAACATATATTATTTAATTTAAACTGTACAACATTATTTTAGCCATTATTACATATTTTTACAGACAAGTTACTTAAGACTCAGAGAAGCTAAAGCTGTTAAGAGGTGGAGATAAATTTCATAGCCATTCTAAACCCAAATCCACACTCATTCCAATAAGCCATGCTTATATTTTGTCAATGACATAGTTGAATTGCTAGTATTCTAATTAAAAACAGTGTCTTTGTTTCTTCCAAAATTAGTCTAAAGTATTATTCCATTGCATTATCTTTTTAAATAGCCTTATAATAATTTGATACCAAAAGAGCATCATGACCAGTAAGTCTGATGCCTTGACAATATACTACATTTAAGTACATATTGTTTTTCAACCAACACTGGAAGGCGGAAGTCCAAACCATGGTATATACCTAAGGAAACCAGTTTCTTCAATGAACATGAACAATTAAAACAGCTGTCTAGGTCCTTAATGACTTTCTTTCAGTTTAAAAAGTCAACAATAAAACTTCAGTGAAACTCGAAAGAGAAGAACCATCAACATATAGGACCTGAGGGGTTCTACAATGTTATAAAGTCTAACCCCTTCATTTTATAGAGGAGGAAACTGAGGAACAATACATTGTGTGGTTGCTTGACGGTGACAAAGTAGCAGAAGTATATGAAGTTTCTCTTTAAGATGTAGAGCTTTCAAAGAGTAGAGGATTTAAGTATGTTTACATGTCATGTGGCTTTCTGAAACTTTGGTTAATGAATTGGCTCTGACCAAGGATGGCATTTTGCCATATTGAGTAAGAAAATGACAAACAGATGACCAGTTTACAAAATACATTTCTTTAGCAGACAGGTAATTGGGAATTGGAAAAGATGAGTGATTATTTTAAACAATGACTCTTTAACATCAGAAGTTACTGGGCAACCATGGATGAGGAAGATAAGTTCACGTTGATGACTTTTCTGACTTAGCATGTTTACCAGGCATCAGGATTCTGTGATAACACAGTCTATCTTACATAATTTTAACTGGGCATCATGCTATTAATCTTGCAAACAGAGGTAAATGTTCTCTGAACATTGGTTATAGCTAAGAGCAGCTGACCTTTTCACTGTGTCATAAACCTCCTATGGTTTTGACTCACTAAATTATTTGGAAAAGATGTAGTCACTGACAAAGAAAAAGGAAATACCTGAGATGAGTGACTATAGTCACAGTAGTCATTAATTAATTTTAAGGTTTAATTTTTGTATGGGGTCAAATGGCTAATTTTTGGCAAGGTTCCAATATTTTTGGGGGGACCATACTTGTTTCTTTGGCATCATACTTTTTTTTTTCCAGAAAAGTTCACCAGAGCCTCAGTAAAACATGAACAGGCAAATAGTTTATGGAACTAGTTATAGTTCCAAATATGGGGTGTCTGGATGGGTCACATGGTTGGGCATATAACTTGACTTCAGCTCAGGTCATGATCCCAGGGTCGTGGGATCAAGCCCTGAATTAGGCTCTGCCCTGAGAATGAGACTCTCGTTCTCTCGCTCCCTCTGCCTCTCTTTCCTGCTCACCCTCTCTAAAATAAAATCAAAATATATATATAAACATATTCCAGTTTTTATTAAGATGACATCCTAGAATATGGATCATCCTATTAGCCACTCAGTCCCTAACCTGATATTTTTCAACAACCAAATCTCATCCTTTCACCAGTGTTATTTCTCAGTACCATTATGTAGTGATAATTCAATCCATTCAAACTCTAACTTCTGTGATCGGCACATCCTTGCCTTGATTTTCATTCACTCACTATAATCAATGTTACAGCATGTTAAGCCCAAAAAAGGGTACATTTCTTAACATTTTGACTGATTGGGTAATGATGATGATGATTTTAATATATTCCTTAGTTGATTTTAGAACTATCAAAATTTTTATTTTCAAAATAACTTCATGAACCATAAATGTGACTCAAAATGATATACTTACAGAAAATTCAAGCAGAAAAGCAACTTTTTCAAAATATAACAAATAGCTTGATATTACATGGTGTTCTTTGAGAAAACTCTCTAAAATATTTTCCTTTAAAATTCTTGAAATCTTTTATATTCTTATATTTCTTCCTTTGTAGCTTACTCAAAGACTGAAATAGTGGTGTATGACTACATTAAAAAAATAAATCTCAAATCAATAACCAAACTTTATACCTTAATAAATTAGAAAAAGAAGAATAAAATAGATCCCAAGTCTAAGAAAAGGAGGAAAAAAATTAGTGTGGAGATAAAGAAAACAGAGAATTGAAACACAGTAGAGAAAACCAATGAAACAAAAGTTATTTTTTGAATAAAATAAAAAAGTGACAAATTTTCAGCTAGACTTACAAAAAACAAAGAGAGAGAATTCTTCTCAGAAGATGGCAGTGGAGTAGGATGACCCTAGGCTCACCGCACCCATGAGTACAACTAGGAATCTATCAAATCATCCTAAATTCGCTAGAAATGACCTGAAGACTGGCAGAACAAACTCCACAACTAAAGGTAAAGAAGAGGCCACACTGAAGAAGGTAGGAAGTGCAGAGATGTGGTTTGGGAGATAAAAGGATCATGGATGCTGTAGCAGGGAGGGAGCTGTGGTTGCATAGAAGAGTGAGAGACAGATTACCATGGGGCAGCACACAGAGAAAAAAATCCCCATAGCAATTGGCTTGGGAAGCAAGAAGGGATGGATTTTGTGAGTTGTGGCAGTCAGTAGAGCTTAAAGCCTGGAGCTCTAGAGGTCAGTAAGCTTGGCTTAGACAGAGACTAGAGGGCACTGCACTGCTCTTGGACAGAAAGCAGGCAAACAATTCATAGACACATAGGATAGAAACAGTAATCTGAAGAGTGCCTGGAACACACATTGAGAAGCTTATTTGCTCATCTTGGAGCATGTCCCAGAGAGGAAGCATTCATAAAAAGACCCTTCCAGGAACAAAGAAACTGGCAGGCACCATTTCCAGGCCCCACCCCTTAGCATAAACAGAGCCTCTTGCAGAAACCAGCACAGCATCTATATTCATTACTTAACTTGCTTCTACCAAGCCCCACTCCACAGTACCCAAGTGGAACCACCTTTCACAGTCACGCTTGCCTTAGTCCCAGTGAGGCAGGCCCCCTACCCTAGAAAACTGGCCCAAACCCCTGCCAACACCATGTCTCCCAACCCAAGAGTTTTGTAGAGCCTTATTTCCAGCAGTGGTGGCAACAGGTCTCATTTCATGAGCATACCAGAATGCACCTAGTTAAAATATGCCACTTTCAGTCCAGGGACCAAACATTGCCCACAACAGGCAATGAGAGCCTCTGTAGACAACTGGCCTGAAGGGTAAAGCAGCCAGGGCAAAATAGTAGAGCAAAGGCAGCACACTGGAGATAGTCTCAGAAGCATCAGGCCTTAGGGAACAGGGGAATCTACACAACAGGGCACTCTAGAGGCCATTACCCTCAAGAACAGAAGGTGTAGCTGACTTTCTTAACACAGAGAAACAGGCACAGAAACTTAGACAAAATAAGAAGACAGAGAAATTTGTCCCAAATTAAGGAATGGGACAAAGCCTTGGCCAGAGATCTAAGTGAAACAGATATAAGTCACATGCCTGTAAAGTATTCAGAGCAATGATCATAAGGATTCTCAGTGGCCTTGAAAAGAGTGGAAGACATCAGTGAGACCCTTAACACAGAGATAAAAAAAAGGACCAAGTAGAGATGAAGAGTGCAATAAAGGAGATTGGAAACACTCTTTACGCATGGACAGCAAGTTGGAAGAAGCAGAGAAATGAATTAATGACCTGGAAGACAGAGTAATCAAGCTGAACAAAAAGGAGAAAAAAGAATTATATAAAATGAGAATAGACTTAGGGAATTCAGTGACTCCATCAAATGTAATACTATTCATATTATAGGAATCCCAGAAGAAGAAGAGAGAGACAAAGGGGCAGTAATCGCAGCTGAAAACTTCCCTAATCTTGGGAAGGAAACAGATATCCAGATCCAGAAAGCACAGAGAATTCCCATAAAAATCAACAAAAGCAGACCTACAACCAAGACGTACTGAAATCAAATTGCCAAAATATAGTGATATATAAACAATTTTAAAAGAAGACAATAAGTCAATAACATACAAGGAAAAACTGATAAGGCTATCTGGAGAATTTTCAATAGAAACTTTGCAAGCCAGAAGGGAGTTGCATGATATATTCAAAGAGCTACATGGGAAAAATCTACACCCAACAATACTCTATCCAAAAAGGCTATAATTCAGAATAGAAGGAGAGATAGAGTTTCCCAGACAAACAAAAGTTAAAGGAATTTATGAGCCCTAAACTAGACCTAGAAGAAATGTTAAAAGGTACTCTTTGAATGGAAAGAATGGACCACAAGTGGGAGTAAGTAGGGAGCAGAAAAGCAGTAAAAATAAATATATCTATAAATATCAGACAAGGGACCCCCAAAATAAAAGAATGTAAAGCATGATATATACTTAAAGCATCAGTTGGGGATAAGAGTAAAAAATGGGTTCAAACACAGCAACCATCAACTTAATATAGACTGCTGTATACAGAAGATGTTACATGCAAGACAAATGGTAACCACAAATCGAACACCAGTAATAGATATGAAAATAATGAGAAAGGAATCCAAGTATATTATTAAAGAAAGCCAACTAACCATGAGAGAAGAGAGCAAGAGAAGAAAGGAACATAGAAGAACTACAAAAACAACCATAAAATGAGTAACAAAATAGCAGTAAGTACATACTTTATTATTAATAATTGCTTTGATTGTAAATGGCCTAAATGCTCCAGTGAAAAGACCAAGAGCGATGGAATGGATTAAAAAAAAAGCAAGATGTGTGTGTGTGTGTGTGTGTGTGTGTGTGTGTGTGTATAAAACCTATAAGATACTCACTTCAGACCTAGACAACTGTAAATTGAAAGTGAAGTTGTGGGGGCGGGGGCGGTGCCTGGGTGGCTCAGTCAATTAAGTGTCCGACTTCAGCTCAGGTAATGATCTCACAGTTTGTGGGTTCAAGCCCTGCATCGGGCTCTGTGCTGACAGTTCAGAGCCTGGAGCCTGCTTTGGATTCTGTGTCTCCCTCTCTGTCTGCCTCTCCCCTGCTCACACTCTGTCTCTCTCTCTCAAAAATAAATAAATATTTTAAAATATTAAAAAAAAAAAAGAAAGTGAAGCAAAGTAAGTACACTCATCAAACAAATGGATGTGAAAAGAAAGCCAGAACAGCAATACTTATATTTGACAAAATAGACGTGAAAACAAACACTGTAACAGGAGAGAGAAAAGGACACCGTATAAAGGGAACAATCCAATAAGATGTAACAATTATAATAACAAACATAAAGAAGTAATTGATAGCAATACAATAATAGTAGGGGACTTTAACACCGCAGTTTAATCAATGTATAGATTAAAAAAAAGAAAATAAAAAAGGAACGAGTGGCTTTGAATGATGCAATCAGATGGATCTAACCAATATACTGGTTATCTAACCAGTATATATCTAACCAATATTCAGAACATCCCGTCCTAAAACAGAATACACATTCTCTTTAAGTGCACATGGAACATTCTCCAGATGTTCATTCACTCATCATTTATCAGGGAAGTGCATATCAAAACCACAATGAGATGTCAACTCACACCTGTCAGGATGACTAAAAAACACAAGAAACAACAAGTGTCAAAGATGTGGCGAAAAAGGAACACCTGTGCACTATGGTGGGAATGCAAACTGGTGCAGCCCCTGTGGAAACTGTAATGAGGTCCCTCAAAAAAATTAAAAGTACAACTACTGTATGATCCAGTATTCCCACTACTGGGTACTTACCCAAAGAATATGACAACACTAACTTGAAAAGATACATGAGTCCCTATGTTTAATGCAGCGTTGTTTGTAATAGCCAATATATGGAGGCAGTTCAAGTGTCCATCAATAGATGAATGGATAAAGAAGAATTAGTATGCACACACACACACACACACACACATACACACGTGCACAGGAATATTATTCAGCCATAAGGAAGAATGAAATCTCGTCATTTGCACCAACACGGATGGAGCTAGAGAGTATGATGCTAAGTGAAATAAGTCAATAAGCGAAAGACAAATACCATATGATTTCATTTATATGTGGAATTTAAGAGACGAAACAAGCAATGCAAAAAAAGAGACCAACCAAAAAACATACTTAACTATAGAGAACAAACCGATGGTTACCGGAGGGGAGTTTGCTGGGGAGATGGGTGAAATAGGTGAAGGGAATTAAGAGTACATTTATCTTGATGAGCAATGAGTAATGCATAGAATGTTTGAATCACTATATTGTACACCTGAAACTAATATAACACTGTATGTTAACTATAACTGGATTTAAAATAAAATTAAATAAAAAATTATTATTCAGTATTACCAAGTGGGATTTATATCAAGAATGAAAGAGTAATTCAATATAAGGAAATCAATTCATATAATACATCAAATGAATAGAACAAGGCAGGGGAAACATGAAAATCTCAATTGATGCAGAAGAGGCATTTGACAAAATTCAATATCCTTTCATAATAAAAACTTTCAGGGCTACCTGGGTGGCTCAGTCAGTTAAGTGTCTGACTTCAGCTCAGATCATGATCTTGCGGTTTATGGGTTCCAGCCCCACATTGGGCTCTGTGCAGACAGCTCAGAGCCTGGAGCCTGCCTCGGATTCTGTGTCTCCCTCTCTTTCCCTGCTCCTCCCCTGCTAATGCTCTGTCTCTCTCTCTCTCTCTCAATAATGAATAAACATTTAAAAATTAAAAAAAAAAACTTTCAGAAAAGTAGGAATAGAGGAAAAATTCCTCAACATAATAAATGGCATTTATAGAAGATCCACAGAAAACATTACATTCAATAGTATTTCCACTTAAAAGTAGGAACAAGACAAGGATGGTCACTTTTACCACAGCTAGTATGGTACTGGAAGTTCAAACTAGACCTTTAAAAAAAGGAAAATAAAAAGAAAAGAAAGAAAACACCGAGACCTGAAAGGTAAAACAATCTCTGTTCACAGATGTTATGACTCCATACACAGAACACCCCGAAGGATCCAGAAGAAAACTATTAGAGCTAATAAATTCAGAAAAAAATGTAGCATATAAAAACAACAAACAAAAATAAGTTGTTTCTATACACCAATCAGAAACAATCCAAAGAGGAAACTAAGAAAGCAATTTTATTTAAAATAGCATCTAAAATAATTAAATATTTAGGAATAAAACTAATCAGGTAGGTGAAAGACCTGTATGTTGAAAGCTACAAGTGTTGCTGAAAGAAACTAAAGAAAATCTAAATAAATGAAAAGGCATTCATACCTAGGAAGACTTAACATTGTTAAGATGGTGATACTACCCAAAGTGATCTACAGATTTAATGAAATCTCAGTGAAAATTTCCAAAACTTTTTTTCACAGAAATAGAAAATAGTTTCTAAAATTCACATGGAATTTCATCAGGCTCCAAGTAGCCAATAATCTTGAGGAAGAAAAATAATATTGGAAGACCACCATTTCCTGACTTCTAACTTACTACAAGGCTAAATACTTAAAACAGAATGGAACTAGCATAAAAGCAAACATATAGATCAATGGAATAAAATAGAAAGTCTAGAAATAAGGTCACATATATGGTCAACTGATTTTTTACCAGGTGCCATGACCATTCAATGGGGTAAAGGTCAGTCTTTAAACAAATGTGGGGAAAAATGGATATCCACATGTAAAAGAATAAAGTTGGACAATTACTTTACACCATATACAAAATTAACTCAAAATTGTTAAAAGGCCTAATCTTCAGGGCTAAAATTACAGGTCCAAAAAGAAAACTCTGGAAAAAATCTCCATGACATCAGATTTGACAATGATTTCATGGATGGCACCAATATTAAAGGCAAGGAAATAAAAAAATAAATAAATTTGACTTTAACAAAATTAATAAATTTTGTGCACCAAATGACACTATCAAGAAAGTAAAAAGATAATCTTCAGAAGAAGAAATTTTTTAAATTATTTAAGTATTAAGAAATTAATATCAAGATTATATAAAGAACATCTACAACTCAACAATAACAACAACAAAATTCAAAAAAGGTATAAAAATGACTAATAAGCACATGAAAAGAGTCTCAACATCATTAGTTATTAGGGAAATGCAAATCGAAATGACAGTAAGATGACACTTCATACCTATTAGAAAGACTGTTATTAAAAAATGAAAAATAATAAATATTGGCGATGGTGTGGAGAAATTGAAACCCTGTTTCTTGCTGGTGGAAATGTAAAATGGTGCAGTCATTGGGGAAAACAGTTTAATGGCTTCTCAAAAAGTTAAACATAGAGCTATTACACGACTCACAAATTTCACTACTAGGTATATATCCAAAAGAACTGAAAGCAGAGAACAGACATATCTACGCCAGAGCCATAGCAGCATTATTCAAACTACCTGAAAGGCTGAAACATGAATACCCATCAATAGATAAAGAAACAAAATGTGGTATATATACTCATGGAATAATAATGAGCCATAAAAAAGAATGAAATTTTGATATATGCTATAACATGAATGAACTTTAAAAAACTTTATATAAAATAAGCCAGACCCAGAGGGTAAATATTGTATGATTTCATATATGTGAGGTATCTACAATAGCGAAATTCACAGAGACAGCAGAATAGAAGTTATCAGAGGCTAAAGTTGGGGAAGGGGAGAAGGTGAGAGGCAGAGGAGTTACTATTTAACGGGTACAGAGTTTATGTTGAGGATGATAAAGTTTTGGGTATAGTTAATGGTGACAGCTACACAACATTTTGAATGTATTTAATGCCAGTGAATTAATTGCATACTTACTTACAAATATGATATTATACGTATTTTACCACAATAAAAACAGATTGATCACAGCTGCATAAATATGTAAGAAAACAATTGGGAGAGTTCCTATCTCATTGAACATTGCACTTAGATGGAGGCAAGATTTGTTTCCATTTTCCTCTTGCTTACATTTCAGTGGAGGAAAAGTCATAGACAAGGAAAATGTTGGCTTGGCTTTCTTTTCTAAACTCAGTTAATTCCAGATTCTCCTTCTTTATGGTCAGATCAGTCTCTATTTTTTCCTTCTATGCCTTTCCTGCTTTAACAGTTGGAAGCAGGAAATGAAATACTGAGTATTCATTTGTATATCAGATTCTTAAATTCATCCCTATTTTGACTACCTTTCTGTATCAAATCTTTAATCAGGAATAACAATTGATATCAGGCATATTGCCCATTGGATCCTTATCTTTGTCGTGCCTGGTCAAAACCTAGGTTACTCAAAGAAGAGACTTTTAACTATTTATTGTACCCATAGTTAAATATTCTTATACTGTCAGAAAAATAGTTCAAGAAAGGTCATATTTGATACTGAATTAGTAATTTTCCTGTCAGCTACCCAGCATCACCCTCTCGTATTATTAGCATTAGTGGGAAAGGCTCAGAAAATAATATCATAGTAACAGAATCTGTAAAAGTAATGTGACTCATTTGAGTCACATTTATTTTGACATTTATTTTCTTAATAACTAAGGGACAGTATTAGGGGCTTTAGAAGTTCAACATAAGACTATCTTTATGTTTTGCTAACACTGAATGGTGTAAAAATGATCCTAATAAGATAGGTTATCGATACATAAGCTGTGCTATATACTGCACCATGTCTACAGTTATATGTTTCCAAAATCTTTCAATTTAGAATGTTATATTATTTTACAGACGCCATCATAGGCAATGTAGGAAGACATCATGTAGGCATTATAGGCTTTATAATAAAAGAACTGTACATTTCTTTAACAAAGCACAATATTTTGCAAAATAAAATAAAGTATCTTATATATCTTATAATCTATGTTTAAAATAGGAAAAATACATCAAATATTTGATAAGCAAACAGATGGATATAAATGCTAGTTGTTAAAAAGTATTCTTTTTAAATTTTACCTGAATTTAGCTTATTATACACTTAATGAATTAAAAGTATTTTCTTTTATACTTCTATGCACCATGCCGTATTTTGAAGTTTACAACAAACATGATCCTGAGGAAGAGTAAATATGCTGAATTGTCTACTAAATTACTAAATGAAAATTAGATTTGTTTCAGTGTAATGATAATTATATTTAGTGTGTAACTTTATATAACTTCTGATCTCTTGTAGGAGCTCTTTTCCATACATTACATTCATGTCCTAATCATTTATAGTCTGTTCTTGATAACTGTCATAAGTCTATATATTCCTTGTCTGACTTAATACATTAGTCCTGACCAGAAATAATCAATAAATTATTGTTAATTTGATTTCACTTTCTAATTCTATTTACCAGAATATTTACAAGAAATCCCCTTCCCCAGACATGCAAGAAAATATCGGCACGGGGGGCGGGGGTGGGTAGGTAAATTTGGAAAGTGATAATCTGGAATTGATTTTTAGATAATGAGGAAATATTTTACTTTTCAGAAATTAAAAAAGTTGGATGCTAATTTTTGCTTAAACTATATATTTGAAAGTTTCTTTTCTTTCTTTCTTTCTTTTTTCTTCCTTTCTAAGAATGTAGGTTATAGAATTTCCCCACTGGAAGTAAAACCACAATCTGGCAATAGTTTCTTTCTGTTGTTTTCATTGATATATAGTGAGTATGTAGAAAATATTAAAACAAGTGAATGTTCAATATTTGTTTAATGAAAGACTTAAATATACATATATTGAAGAGTATGATTTTATGCTTCCTGTTTAAAAAATAAATCATAAATTCATTTTATGATAAAATCACATCACTACCCTTAGGAACACAGAACATAAAACATTGGTTTCCCAGATATTCATGTGTCCACTCATACTCATATTTACACATATATATGTATATATACATATATACATGTATATATACATATAAATACACATATGTATATGTACATATATACATATATACACACACATATATATGCATATATGTATATATATGGGAAATACATATACATACATATATAGGTATGTATGCATATATACTTCTTTACAGAAATTTTTGAGACAGTGTCATGTATTCCTAAGTAAATATATAATTAATGGCAGCTTCAATCAAAATCCTGTGCAACTCTTTTGGGACTTAATATTGTTGTAAAGCTCGGGGGGTGATTTTTGGTTCAAGATGACTGTTTAAACTCATTTACTTCTCCTTTTATCCTAAATCTCATTAAAATAAGAAAATAGGTATTCTAGAAAATATGTTCAAATTTTCTAAATAAAAACCTTCCCATAGAGATTAAAAGAGAGGAAGTATTTAAAAATAAGCATAATAACATTGAGACACTGGAAAAATAAAGGGAAGCCAGAAACAAAATGGAATACTGAAGAATTTCTGGTAATATGAATCATATTGATTGGCAGTGAAAGCACCAGAACTGAGAAATTAGTCCTATATACGTAATAGAACAAACATGTTAAATAATTAAAGTTTTCCAGAAGAAACCTGGAATTCCAAGAACAAGTCATTCAAGTATCAGAGAAGAACTGGGTCACTCATGGTAGATGGAATGAGGCCAACTATTGCTTGACAATGTGAGAGGATGACTCAGGTATTGGTCAGCAAGTAAATAGAAATGATATGGTGGTGGTTAAGAACATTGACTCCATAACCAAACTGTGAGTTTGAATCCCAAATCTTCCACTGGTTAACAGTGTAAACTTGTGCAAGTTTGATAACATGTACAAATTTCAATTTCCCCTTTCGTATATCAGGGGTAACTGTTCTTACAGAGTCACCGTGAGGACTGAATATGATAATGTATGTAAAGAGTTTAGAATGCTACTGGGAATATAGTAATTACAGTGTTCGTGTTTGCTCATGTCATTTTGATGTTATTTGAAATTAAACTCCAAGTATCTTGTCTGAAGTGAGAATTCTGACACAGGATACACCTTGAGAGGTCACTTGGGAGAGAGATCTATGATAGAATAGCAAATAATTTAGGACTCCAAGAGGAGAAGGAATCTCCATCATCCAGAATAAAAACTACCTACATACCTTGCCCCAGTGCACATTGCCCTCTGTTAGGAGCAAGCCTTCTGTCCTGAATTCCTGAACTTCACTGAACGGTGAGAAGGAATTCCCATTCATTCTGATTCTTATTCATACATTCCAGCCACAAATACTGCTCTGCTTATACAAGAATTTATAGTTAAAACAGATAATTCAGAACATTTCAATATAAGCATCACAAAGAAAGACACCAAACACTTTAATAAACATATAATCCATCCAAAGAAACAAAAATGGATAAAACAGAATTTGGAAAAATATTATGGTAAAAAAGAAATACCAAGAAATCTTGTTTAAACAAACAAACAAAACCAGTAAAGGAGTAAATAATAAAACTGACCCAGCTGAAAATAAAATTAGTGAGATGAAAAAAAGGACTGAGTTATTTTTCCTGATGGCAAAAGAAAAATATATAAAACAGAAAAGTTATACAGTATAATAATTAGCGTCAAGAATTCCAACTATTCTTTAGTAGAATAACAGAGAATAGAATTGAGAGAATAGATGGAAAAAAGAAAATATTCATGTAGACCTATCCTACTGCCAAGCCAAGAATTAAAACCACAACAGAAAAACCAACTATAATCCTAAATTCTTTCAGGAGAAATGGGAGAGTTTATTTTCAAAAGTCAAGGGTCAGTAAACTACAATTATAGTCCATGGGTTGCCTGGTTTTGTAAATTAAGTTGCACTGGGACACAAGCACATCCACTCATTTACATATTGTCTATGGCTGCCTCCATACTACAAAGGCAGGAGTTGAGTAGTTGTAACAGAGATTATCCAATCCACAAAGCCTAACAACCTATTTACTATCTGACTCTTTGAGGAGCACTTTACCTACTCTGCTCTAAAGAATGAGAAATTATCAGCTATGAGGCTAGATACTAGTAGACAAATGAAAGAAAGCATTCAGAATTCTACAGAAAATTTTCAAACTAATACAAGATAAACACAACGTAACTTTGAAATACATAAGGAAAAACTAACAAATCCCTAATCAACTTGGAAAATGTTCACACATATCTTTCAAATATTAAAGGAAATCACAAGGAAAATAGGTAAGGATATAGAACATTTAAACATTACCTATTTTTTAACAAAAGAAACATCTAAAACTCTAGATCAGCAAAACCAAAATCTCTCTCTGAAAAGAATACTTAAGTAGATAATTCTCTTGAAAGATTGAAGAATCAGGAAGAAATATCAAATACTAAGCACCTAATTGTCAAGCTCCGGGGAAAGGTTTTATGGAGTGGTGTGGTGGATACTGTCATATTCAGGCTGCATTCCATCTAATCCCCTTTGTAATGGTGCCTAATTTCCTTTCTGGAGATTAGTTCTCTTTTTTTTTTTTCAATGAAGATTTATTAGAGGTAGCACAGGCCACTTTTTACAGAAGCAGGAGTCGGATCCTCAGTTTCCCTGTTACATCTCAAGAAGATAACATTTTTAGTTGGGAGACTAATTGGGATGAAAAATAATAGCAGCAGGCAGCTGACTCTTTGTACAATCACCATTCACAATTTGTTACTGCTCTCCAAAATGGAAATGCAACCAAATAATGAACCCTTGAGATAGGTCACTTTTTCGATTCTCTGGTCAGATTTCACAGTCTCTCTTAGATTCACTTCTTCTCCCCCCCCCCCCCCCCCGCTTTAGACAGGCCCATGGTACCCTGGTGTTAACTTTATAACCTTCTCCAAAGTACTGATATTATAAGAATAAGAATGAAATCTTGCCATCTGGGCCAAGCTTGCATCATTCTATTTTCCTGCCAACCCCCATTTCCAGGGACTGACCTTTTCTTCTGTCTCTTTGTCTCCTTTGGCTAAGTTACCAAAATGACTGGGTTTTTATGACTCTCTAATGATGCTTTGACCTCTGTAGATATGCAATCTATTCTGCATCCACCAAAATTGATGCCCTTTGTTCTTAAACATTCCCTGGACTCAAGTGGGTTGGATGTACTATGGCTCTGTTTGCACTCATCCTTAGTGTCCTCCTGAAGGTCTTACTCTGTTCCAGTCTCCTAAGTCTCTGCCCCTTCTCTGTCTGCTCCCATCTCCCTTTGGCTATGTCCCGCAGTGACACCTAGCACACCAGTAGGCTGATCTTACTATATATTGTGCTCTTATGCCAATCCCCTGCTGGATGCCAATCTTAACAGAAGTATATGGGAGACATAAAAGCGAGGGCCATATCTTTATTAATTGCCTCTGCTATTTGAATTAAAACCTTTCCCTTAGGCAAGCTTAATGTACACAATTAAAAAAGAATTGAATAAAATTTTGAAGTGTGAAATTCTCTGTTACTATAGTTTCCTAAAGTTTGTATCTTTTTTTTGCAATTAGATCTTGCATAAAAATTGAGCTATATAGATTGAAAACTGGCATCAAGACAATAAAAAAAGACAATGATGCATTTAAAGCCTCAACTTACAGATCTAGGAAATCCATGTTTTTTTTTCTTAATCTCTTTATTAATATTTTAGTATGTGAGATTTATAGCCCATTGTCAAATGCCACAGATATTATTGTAGTACATGTTCCAAATATCTCAAATGGAAATCAGAGAAAAATGGTTAAGGAACATGAACTGTAAAGTAAAATGCATAAAAATGAGAAACATAAAATTGGGTAAAAGGTCATCAATTATTGTTGGAAGACAAATATAAAAATAAACATTACAGGGCACCTGGGTGGCCCAGTCGGTTAAGCGTCTGACTCTTGATCTCCACTCTGGCCATGATCTCACAGTTCTTGATTTCGAGCCCCATGTGGGGCTCTGTGCTGACAGCATGAAGCCTGCTTGGGATTCTCTCTCTCCATCCCTCTCCTGCTCCTGTGCATGTATACTCTCTCTTTCTCTCTCTCTTCAAATAAATAAACTTTAAAAATAAAGTTTTTAAACTTTGTTTAAAAAACAAAGTAAGTGTACTGAAAAGCATGGATTTGGATATGACTTACAGATAGATGTATGGTGTGATTTATAATTTTTTTACCATATTAGACTAATAAGTTCATATTTATTGTACTCGGACTATCTAGTGGGCATGGTACTACATTCTTTGTATGTCTTATCTTTTCTTATGACAACCCTATGTAAAATCTATTTTAATCTCTGTTTTACTCTTAAGGGTACAGAACCAGAAAAAGATAGAACTTGAATTCTGATGGTCTAAACATATGAATATAGAGTCCACATATTGGACCCCTGGATTCACATACCTTTTATGATTTACTAGACCCTTTCTATGAATCATGACTAGTCCTATGGAGGTAAATCAGAGTTTTGCACCTGATATGCCCCAATTGGTTGGAGGTAAACAGCAACATGTTGTACCTGTCTATACTCAGGCAAACTTGAAGGGACCTAGGTTTGCCAGAACCCCTAGATCTGGCATCTGTAATAAGAAATACTCCATGGAAGGCAGAGCACAACACAGGCAAATACACACTCCACAATCTTCACAGGCATTGAGAAGAATACATATTTCCTGGCTATTCTCGATGCTTTGAGCATGACAGAGGAGATGCTCTCTTATATGGATGTCTATTTTAATAGTTAGATGTAAGATTTACTACTGCCCATCACCCACAGGGAACTGGTGACCCTGCAGAAGGAATTTAGATTTTAGGGTTCCAAAGAGCACAGCCCAAAAAAGAACCATGGTAGCATGAAGGAATGAGCAGGAGAGGTGTCTTGTGACCTGCACAGGTATCTGTGGCACCTTCAAATCTTTATCTTTAAATATTGCAGTGATTAATGATAGCTGCAAATTTTTTCACACTCCTCCCTTTGAGCTGTAGGGGTCTATGCTCTCCCCTTTGTGTCTTGATGGCTCTGTGACTGCTTCATCAACAGAATGGAACAGAAGTGATGCCCAGTTCCTGAGCCCATGAAATAAAAGACTAACAGCTCCCATTTCCTATCTCTTGGAATGGTAGCCTATTGAAATGCAGTCATCCCATTATAGGAAGCCAAGGAACCCTTGGACCCTAAACCAAGGTTCATGGCTGACAGGAAATGGATGAGCTTCCATCGAAGAGCCAACACCAACTTGTCAGCCATGTGAATGACCCTTCTTGAAAATGGATCCTCCAGCCCCAGTCAAGCTATCCCAGGTGACACTACTTGGAAAAAAGTTGAGCCATCCCTGCTGAGCCTGGCCCATAAAGTTGGAGATTCATGAGAAAACTAAACAAATATTTTTTTTCTTTAAGCCCTAAAATTTAAGGGTGACTTGTTACATAGCAAGAGATAACTGGAACTAGTAGTGCCATTTAAACTAACTCCAGAGTAATTAATCGCTCAGAAAGTACACAAAATTATGCAAATAAAAGCCTTACCTTACTTGGAAATTATTTATATGAAAAATTGTTATAATAAGATATATTCACAAAAATTTAATGTCATATTCATCACTAAAGTTAAAGAAGAGTTATTTAAGTCTTTAAATAAAATTTAACTTGTAACAATTCTAAAATGTTTTACATTTTCTCACCTATTTGTAGAAGGTTTCATGTCGATGACAACTAACAATATTTTGAAGATTATCATAAAAAATTAATCAACATTAAGACTACAGAAAAGCAAAAATCTTTATGTTAAAGAATCTAGTTCAAGATGTTTATGAATCTATTTGGAAGTGTTATGCAAACCAATATTAATACTTTACCTAATACTTTTATTGTATTATTCTAATGAAATTATATATATATATATATATATATATATTTTTTTTTTTTTTTTTTTTTTTTTTTTTACTTAGCCCCATATAAATACCTACAGATTGCCTCCAGCTTTTATGTTCTATACATAGGAAAATTTGCAAAGCCCTAGTATAATAATATTGTCCTTGTTTTAAGACTTAAGAAAAAAACAGAAAATTCACGTACTTTGCCTCAGATCACATGAATACTAAGCTGTAGAATTTGAAGCCAAGTCTGTTTAAATTCTAAGCCAGTGTTCTTTGTAGTATTTTTTCCCTCTTGTATAATTTAGCTTTGAGAAATTCTTTAGACCTTTATGTTAGAGTTAACAATATGAGTATCTAACTAGGTTTGAACAGCGAATGCATGAAAATTAAAAATGGTAATAACATGGGCGTTTTATCTTTGTGAGCCTAGATTTAGTCACAAGTTTGTAGATTTCACAACGCCGGACTCCAGATCGACCTGACTGGTACTCATTAGGCAGGAGAGGATTTGCCTCTAGTTGAGTTTTGTTCAAAGCCAGTTGCAAGCATATTCAACTCAGGGATGTAAGGTAAATCCACTAAGTAATACCTTTGAGTTTACGCTGTTAAACCCTGGATTGAAAAAGCTTTTGCGTGCACTTTGTTAACCGTAACAAACAGCATTTATTCTGTGTGTGCCGAATTTAAAACAAAACGATACAAAACTCGGTGTATGTGATTGTATTGCATTCTCTGTGTGCAAATCGATTGTAAAACATACACGACAAAAAGTCATATTTTGTATTTCCCTTTTCTCAAAAGTTTCAAGAAATTATGAGAATCAGTGTTGCTGGTGGGAGCTACATTAAAAAAGAGAAACTTAATTCTCAACTATCTAATCACATTTATAGTTTTGAAAATATCCTATCTTTCTAGATTTATTCTCTTCTTATTACACCAACTTGAGGCCTACTCAAATTGACGGTTGTTGGTAGCAGTAGTGTATGTGGCCGTGTTGATAGCGTGTTCACGTGTGTGTTTTTGTTCTTGGACTTAATTTAACTGGCGCTCATTTTATTCATATTTTCAACAAATCCCAAAAGAAGACTCTAATGAATAATTAGCAACTACAGTTTTCTACTTATCAACGACAAAGTATAGAAATTACATGTTGAAGAATGGGAGAGCAGGAGTGGGTGGGGAGTGTACTATAGATTGAACCTTGAGGTCTCAAGGGCTCAGCAGAATCTAGGGGCCAAAGCTACTACCTCTACAGGAGCTTTTCTGGAGAAGAGCCAAGATTAGATTATTGCTGAGCAGTACAAAACTGAATTGGAAAGACCCCACCCCTCTCACCCTGAGGCAATAGCCTTCTTATATGGCAGGAAATCGCTCAATCTACTTTTTCAAAATCCCTTACTATTGGCTTTCCCTTCTGAGGTCATATCTATTTTGCCTTCAAAAATGATTATGAGATAGAAGAATATCCCCACTATTATCTGGAAGAAGTAACAATTTTCATTGTTCTAAAAACTTGTGCATATTGAACTATAGTTAAGTTCAATGAAGAAATGTATTGAGTTGTCATTGACCTGACCCCAGTTGGATAAAGAACACTGGCAAACCTGATTAAATGATGATAAAAAATGATGATAAAAAAAAAAAAAAACCTGCATATTTCTGACGCAAAAATTTCTTAGGGATTGGAAATAGTCTCTAGGTTCGGACAACCTCAGTAGTTTAAACAAGATAAGCAGAGATGAAATGAATTTCATGACTATCATTGACGAGCATGCAGAAAGACATTTTGATGAAGGAAATGTAAAAGCTGAACAAAGTACTATGGGTTGCAGGTAGATACCAACAAATATGTTACCAGGGAGATATGATATCTTGTAGGGAAGAAGGATAACTTCATGATCTCAAAATGCAAATCACAAACATTTGCCCAGATAATAACCAGTACACATGTGGGCAATGACAAAGGAGCCAGATAAGCACAAAGGTACACTAGGTACTAAACAGATACCTAGGATCAGAAAGTGATAAAACTAGTGGACAATTCACAATACAGTTGGCTACAGAACAATGTGCGGATTGTTCCACTATGGATGGGGATTGTACCCCCACTATGCAGGGGGTACCAATCCCTGCAAAGTAAAAAATCTGTGTATAACTTCTGACTCCCCCCAAACTTAACTAATAGCCTACTAGTGGCTGGAAGCCTTACTGATCACATGAACATTCAATTAACACATACTTTGTATGCTATATGTGTCATAAATTGCATTCTTACAATAAAATAGGGAAAAGAAAATGTTATTAAGAAAGGCATAAGGAAGAGAAAATATATTTACAGTACTCTACTGTATTTAAAAATATCTGTGTGTAAGTAGACATGCATGGATCAAACTTGTGTTTTTTAAGGGTTAACTGTCTTTTTGAAAATGGTCACCAACAGAGTTCCTTGGTCATTCAAAATGGAAGCCATAAACAAATGGATTTCGAATGTGTGCTAACAATTATCAGGCATCAGCCTGTCCAGAAGAATATCATGATGAATACCAAGATGTCTATTCAAGACATTTACAACATAGCAACTGAGGCATTGATTATTGTATTTACACAAAGAAGAACTATGAAAACAATACATATACTATATGAACAGTTTAAAAGTTAAATGAACATTCATGAATTTTTGAGCTTAAATAAAATATTGCCTGTACAATGAATGGTCTCTGGATTTCACTCTAGTTGCAAGGTAACTCGTATCTTATATTTTGTTTTGGTACTATACATAAGTGGATCCGTATACTATATATTTTATCACCTTCATTTTTAAAAACCATTTTAGAATTCCTCCACGATGACTTGTGCAACTGTATTTCATTCAGTTTCACTGCCCTGTATTTGCTTCACTGTATGCGCTATAACATATCCATCTATTGTACTGATTGACATTTTTCTAGATTTTTAAAAACTGATATTCTGAGGGTTGCTATCTTGAGCTTTTGTGTACATGTCTCCTGGCGTACAAGTGTAGGGTTTCTTCAGAGGATGTGCCTTGGAATGGAATTATTGGGTCATAGTGTCTGTGAACTTGAAACCTGACTGCACATTGCCAAAATATTTTCAAAATTTATTCTCCAAGTCATACTCTTGACAAGCAGTATATGGTCATAATATATGTACAGCCTCCGAA
This sequence comes from Panthera uncia, assembly GCF_023721935.1. Classification (NCBI taxonomy): domain Eukaryota; kingdom Metazoa; phylum Chordata; class Mammalia; order Carnivora; family Felidae; genus Panthera; species Panthera uncia. The sequence goes on along the minus strand of NC_064812.1, from coordinate 46,632,938 downwards.
TACTTAGTACTGTCAAGCTTTTTAAGTTTCCCCATTCTGGAAAATATAACTTTTTCTCATATCAATAACTTTTATCGATATGTTTAGTAATGATATTCAGTATCCTCCTGTTTTAAAAAAAGGAAAAAAAAAACTTATTTATTTTGAAAGAGAGCGCACGCGAGCAGGGGAAGAGCAGAGAAAGAGGGAGAGAGAGAGAATCCCAAGCAGGCTCTGTACCCACGTGGGACTCAAACCCACAAACAACGAAATCATGACCTGACCCCAAAATCAAGAGTCTGATCCGTAACTGCCTGAGCCACCCAGGCACCCTTCAGTATCCTCTTAATAACAGTTTTTGCCATTATTTGTTCTTCTCTGAATCGACTAGTTACATTTTGTTTTGCCTATTTCCTGTGGTGTGGAAATTTTTCACAGTGATTGTAGGGCTTGTTGATATAACTCAGCGTTGATCCATTATCAGTTATTTGGATCAAAATGATTGTCCGTTTGTGATTTGTCTTTCTGCTCTTGGTTTCGTTTCTTCAGGTGAACAAATTTTGTGTCTTCTTCAAGAAATACTGTCTACTCCAAAACCAGAGATAATCTTCTTTACCAGAGATAATCTTCTAACCTCTCTAAAAGGTTTGCAGCCTTGTGTTTCATGTTTAAGTCTTCGTTCTACCTGAAATGAATTGTTTTGTCCTGTGTGAGATAGGCATCATTTTTCTATGTGGATAATCAGGTGAATTAGCACTACAACTCAGTAACCAGTGCTTTCCTCACTGATTTCTGATGCCCACTCAATATGCATCAAGTTTTCCTACATGCAGGGTCGGTTTCTTGGCTCTCTATTCAGTCAAATGATGTATTTATTTATCTAAGAACCCATAGTAAAACTACTATCATATTGTAGTGTTAGTATCTAATACTTCAATTCCTCCCACTTCATCATTTTTTGTTAGCAACATACTGGTTATTGTTGGGCTAATGATGCCTATTATCAATTTTAGAGTTAGTTTGTCAAGTTCTATGGAAAATCATTTTGGGATTTGATAAATATCCTACTGAAGCCAGAGATAAATGCCACAAAATTTCTTCTCCGCAATAAAGCATTGTCAGTGGATTTGGGCAAAAAGTGGGTAAGTAGTCAAAAAATATTATGCTGATTCTTCATAATGGAAGCCAAGCAACAAAAACAAATAAATTTAAAAACAGTTAAATTTTGTGGCTCAGGCAAGAGTTGCATTTGTCTCATCAGAGCCCTGGCCCTGTGAATGAGTTACTCTATTAAATGAGTCTTCTTACCCAGACAGCTCATCCTTTGTTCTAATCTCATTAGACAGATTTACCATTGACACCCAAACAGTGGGATTATCTCAGGCTCTTATCTTCCCCTTACCTTTTCCCTATCATTTCATAAACTGATTAGTAATTTTTGTTAATGCAGCCAACTAAGTATCTCTTCAATTCCTGACATCTACTTATTCTCCCTGATTGAGTTTGTGCCCTTTTTCCCCCCTGGCCTCACGTTATGAATTGCATGTTCCCACACCTCCCTCCACTGCCCAGTTTGTTTGCCTTCTATCCACCGCCTTCTAACTTCACTACAACTCTCTGACTCACATAGAGTATCTAAGAATATAAACCCCTGTTTAAGGGAAATTAACTCTTGGAAACTTCTACAAAAAAAGGCCAAAATCTTTTTTAAAAATTGCATAAATTCTTTCAGGATTTATCGTCTTGTTTACCTTACATGTATTCTTTTGGTCTAGAAATACTGAGCTACTTTGATACCTTAGAACATTCTAAATCTTTTCAAATTCTCTCGTCCTTGCTCATCCTGCTCCTTCCCTTGGAAAACCTTTCTGCGTGTGTGCATGTACATATGTGAACTTCTCCTAATCATCCTCTACAGTCACAACCTCAGAACAGACACCTTCCTTGATCTTTCACAGAAATTCCATCACTTAGCTGCCACTGGTACCAACCTCTCTCCTTGCAATTCCTTGTTTATTCATCTTTTTCCCAAATGCAATGTGAGACCTTTCAGGACAAGAACCTTGTCTTCTTCTTCTAGGATAGCGCTTGGTCTGTTGTGAATTCATTACATGAAAAGATGGGTTAAAATTGTATCACCGTAATTATAGTAATTGGAAATTCTAGTTTCATCTTTGGATCCCAGAATAATATTTTATGGCAAGACATTATTCCCTGATGATGAGGAACCATGGATATTCAGTCGACCAGAGGCAGAAGACTCCTACTCGAAGTTAACTATCACATTAAATGACATTCAGTAATGTAATTCATAGTAGCATCAAGGTGACGAAGAAGATGAAAGTGACTATGGCAGAGGAGATAGGGGATGAGTGAGACTAGCGAATAGGACAAATTGAACCAGCAAACATTAAATTTAGGTAAATAAGAAGAATATTTATATCTACATTATGGCTGTCAGACTTGACAGATAAAATACAGGATATCCAGCTAAATTTGAATCTTGGTAAGCAATGAATAGTTCTTTTCTAAATATATGTTTCGTAGATTATTCGGATACACTTAATTTTAAAAAATTATTTTTTCAAATCTGAAATTCATGTTTAGCTGGCATTCCTGTGTTTTATCTAGCAAACCTAAGCTGTGTGACAAATTAGACTTGAAAGTTAAATTAGAACCCAATGAATGCCTAGAAGACACATGTGGAGTATGGCCATTAGCAGAGTTTATTCTGTCGCTTGAGATCTACGTATGACTGGAACCCCCCTTTCTCGGTCTTACTTAAAAAAAAAAGTTTCTGATAATCCCAGAAGAGAGTTTGCAGGGACTCCTTTTTCTCACACTTCATGGAATTCTTGTTCTCTGCATTGTATTTTGTGGCTCTACATTTCTGCCCTAACAAATTATTAAGCTGAACTACTTTGTGTGTGAGAGAGATTTTTCATATACTTATATATGAAGAATACAGTACAGATACCCACACATTTTAGTTTGTGTGGAATATTTTCCTGAATGTTTAGGAAAACGGAAGGTTGTTAAATTTTTAACTCTTTGCATTACCATACAATGATTTAAATCTTTGTTTTTTAAGTTTTTTTAAATTTTATTTGATCTATTTTGAGAGAGAGAGAATGAGTAAGGGAGGGGCAGAGAAAGAGGGAGAGAGACAAAATCGCAAGCAGGCTCCATACTGTCAGCACAGAGCCTGACATGGAGCTTGAACTCATGAACCCGGAGATCACGACCGGAGCTGAAACCAAGAGTCGGATGCTTAACCAACTGAACCACCCAGGCACTCCTAAATCCCTGTTTTTGAACATACTCTGGTTATTTTCTTGACTTGCTTGAATTTCTCTTACTATGTTCTTTAAGGCACTTTTAAGGCTGGAGAAAAAGTTCTTTTTTATACGCAACATTATTAAGATCTCTCCATGACCCACCCTCAAATGCAGCCTGGAACCTTCCTTTACACTTCCAGAGACTCAGTGTTGATATGAATATTGCTTATATATGTTTGTCTAAACACAGATAAAAACCTTCTTCTACCCAACGTAGGTTTTCATGAGAGGTTGTGATTTTCTTTATCCAGTTATAAACTCATTTGAATTTTTAGTAGGCTTGCCATCAGGCAACGTCATCCTTATATACTGACAAGTAGAGCCCCTACCCTTGAACACCTTCCTTGAAAACATTTTCAGCCCTTCTTTAGTGCTGATTATGATGGTTTCATCCAGACCACAGACCAACTGTGCCTTGTCCGTGTTTTTGCTTTTTTTTTTTTTTTTTAAATCCTGGGGTCATTTACAACTCACTTCCATGTGGGATAGACCAGAAGCTTTGAGGATCTTCATGACTTACATTCATGAGAATTTGCAGGGACTTCCGGCCACACCTAATATTAGGATATCAGTCTAGCAAAAAGATTGTTCCTACTAGTTCTCTGATCTCCCCCAAAGTATTTTCCTGGAGGCTGCAGACACACTCCTTCTGGGCAAACCTGTCACCACATTTTAGGTAAAAGAATGGAGTATCTAGGTTTTAGATCGGCCAAGAATCTGATATAATTTTAAATGTTCAATAGTATGTGACACTGACATTTTGAGGGTTAAGAAAATAGAAGCATACTGGAGTCTAATTAGAATTGCAATGTGTTTTGATTGATGTCAGATTCTTGGAGCACAAAAAAATTCAAATTGTGTTTCATCTTCCACACACTTTGAATACAGGGGAAAATAAGTGGGTGAGGAGTGGGAAGGGAGTAATAAATTGTTACTATCTAAGAGCTCCATATATCAAAAATGTTTCTGAGGTTGTTTGGAAAGGAAGCTCATTACTGTTGTCCATTTTGGGGAATGCTAAGGATATGGACTGTGTAGCTATTTGCAAAAAAAAAAGACTTTCAAGGCTTGACCCACTCACACAAGTCTCTGACAGCAGAGGCTTCAGAAGAGGAAACTGAAGATTTTAAGTTCAGGGGCCTCATCCCTTACCGATTTTTCCTTTTTGTACAGTTGTGTACATAAATACTCTACCAATACCACCACTAACAGCATAAGCAAAGCTTGTGTAATACTTGGCCATTGAAAAGGTTCGGACTTCCTAGGACACATTCATGCTTCATCCCTTCTAATCTGAATGATGTAGCGAGACCTTTAGGAGAAGAATTAAGAGGTAATATCCACTAAATATTGGCTTTTGAAGGTGATTTTTAATGCTCCAAGCTTGATGTTTCTTTACTTTCCACTCAAATTCAAATATCTAGGAGGTTTGAGTTCATCTGCCTTATGTCAAAAGTTAACATTAAAATAATCTCATAACCAAAACAAAATTCTTTTCAAAGGCACTCTGCTTAGAATAAAATCAAATTGTGGAGCAGTTTAACGTAGATTATCTTAATTACTCCTACCTACAAGGATGCTTTCTAGTTTTATAGATGGAGAGACTCAAGCTCAAAGAGCTCATATTAGCAAGTCATAAAGGTTAAATTACAATCTGGTTCTTTATGTTCTTAGTTTAGTACATTTGTTGACTTACCAATCTTCCTGCAAGGCTACAAAATAAAAAGTGACTGGGGTGTTTCTGCTTGCGATTCCATAATACAAAGTGTTTGAACTGTCATTTTACATTGGGGAAAAAAAATTGTGGTTTTATTTACCCACATCACGATTTCATCACGTTACTAGAAGCTATACAACACTACTAGACAAAAATCATCATTTTTTCTCAGTACCATAATCACCAAGAAATTTTCTACTTTTAACATAGTAAGTGGAAGAAGAATTTATAAAGCTCTTACAAGCATAAACATTAAAACTATAATATTCTATCACAGAAAATCTCATGTGAGCTAAAAAGAGAAATGCAGTAATAAGTCAACAGTTAGTTGCTATGCATTTCTTAGAGTTTTAAAATATTTTATGTGTGTCTGTTTGATTGTCCCAGTCACATTTAAAGGAAAAGGATTATGTCTTATGCCTCCTTATGCTCTCCAAACCACCGCAGGTGCTGTTATATTAATTGTTAAATGAGATTTATAGATGTTTATGGATCATAAAGTTGACTTGCACCCCGTATACCAGCCACACACAGAAGGAGCAACTCTCTATTTTAAATGCAATGAATTACATGACATTTGATATCTGTGCTGATTTCTTTCCCTTAGTTCTCCCTCAAATAGTACGAAGAATTCCTCTCATGGGGCTCTAAGTGTTCTGTGATGAAGCACTTATCCCCTGGGAAAGGTGACATGTGGATTTATACCCTTTCTACCCTGTAAATGTATTATTCCAGAACTTTAGGGAGGGCAGCTTGATAAAGTGGTCGAGAGAATTTGAGCTGACTAGAAGTCTAAAAATTCAATATACGTGTGCCAGATTGTGGAGTGAAGAGGGAATGTTTAAGTCACTTAATTTTATCTATGTTAATTATCTAACTCTCATTCCGGCTCTCTCATTTTCTATCCTTCTCCCTGCTCCCCCCCCCCTCCCCCCCCCCCCACCTCCTCTGGCTATCATCCTCACTTGTTTGTGAAATTCACAGAACGAACATCACTATCAGTATCTGGAATGTATTTAGGTGGCTTGGGGAAAAGTGTCTCTTAATTATGAAATCTACTGCTGGTTTGATTTTCACAAACTGAATGGCAGGCCACTTACTAATACCCACCCCTAATTTGCTTATGTAGCTTAGGAGACATATTACATTCGGAATTTCACCAAACCATTTTTGTGAAAACCCAAAGCCTCTTTTGGGGCAAACACATGAACCTGGGTCAGGGCTGAAGACTGCATTCTTCTACCTATCAGTAGTAGTTTGATGCCTTCTTTCCTTCTCTCTTTCTTCCAAGGACCTCTGATATGATCTTAGAGTATTTTCCTATAACTTACTATTTCACATTTGACCACCTAATCTGTGTGTTTGTGTGTTCGTGTATGACTTACACACTCCTGGTGTATACAAATTACCTGTACTCCTAATAATAGTCAGCAAAGCCTAGGCAGTAACTTACAAACATAAAGTATTCTTTTACTAGAACGTGGAAGAAACATTGGAGTCACTCTCAATTGTGTATATTACTAGTTTGAGGCAGAGTTGAACAGTAATGAGTTGGACTAATGAGCTTCCCTGTGGTTAAAGTGCTCAGTAACTACATTTCAGGAGGAAGGATGTCAGTTGCTTTTTCCTGACCACCTGAAAGAGTTCAGAGTCCTTTTATTTTTCTAAATGAAAGTTAAAATCCAATCTGGGCCTGGAGGTAATTTACTCCCACCTGTCCTCGTAGTAGCCCCGAAACAGCCTCCTCTATTGTCACTGACAACTTAATGAACAGAAAGGTCCTTTGAAAGGTAAAGATGTTGAAATTTATTATTACTCTCCCTCTGTAATGCCAAATGATGGCATTAGAGTGTTTTGTTCTTATGTGCCATATTTTTCCCCCTGTGGAACCTGTGTTGCTCCTTCCTGTCTGTCACCATGCACACTTCGTAAAACAGGCAAGATAAATATTACCCTCTTCAATATCTAGAGTATCATAAGCACAGAGTTTAAATGACTTGTCAGCACCACAGCCACTTAGTTGTCAAGTCTGCGTTGAAAAAACACAACAACAACAACAACAACAAAGAAACGTGATTTCTAATTCAGTGCCTGTAAATTAAACTGTGTAACCTTGTAATTGAAGCTTCAGTTTTTCTTGAAATTTGTTAAACAGGCTAATAAGACCTGGCAGAGGACTTCTTACTCCCCATAATTTCCATGTTGAGTTGAAACTATTGGTCAAGGCACATTATCATGAATTGTCTGCTGGACCAATTATTTAGTAGTGTCAATCCTATTTACAAATCTAGTGGAGTTCGTGTGAACTCTGGCCCCTGAAGGGAATTGTGAGAGAGGGGTTAAGATGGTGAAGTAGTACGGAGACCTGGAGCTCATCTCATCCCTGAAACTCAGCTAGATCAACATCACACCCTTTTGAACACCCAGGAAATTGATCCCAGGTTGAATGCAACAGTCTGCACAATTTGAGCGAGGGAACGTGGCAGGTGCATGGTGCAGAGCAGTGAATTGAGGGAGAGAAAGCTGCAGTGCCACAGAGAGTAGGGATGCGCGTTCATGGAGAGAGGACAGAGAAAAAGAGAGGTGGAGAGAGTGAAGTCTGTTGGGATTGCACAGGAAAAGCACTCCCCCTAAAAGTAGCTGGAAAGAGAGAGAAACGGAGAGAGGGAACACTCAGAAGGGACGGACAAGAAACCACTGATGGGAAGAAATAGAGGGGGTGTCAATACCACCAGCTTTCTTTAAACAGTGGACACAAAGTCTGAAGCTTCAGAGTGCGTTACCTGGTGGTGCCTCAGTGAGGAATCAGGGCAAACCCCAGGAGTGGGCAGTGTGCTCCAAGGGGGGCCATGTGCCGCTTAGGAGGAAGTAGTTCCCATGTTCCAAGTGCATTTGGTAGAGGCCACGTGACCTCTCTGTGGGCAAAAGTGCCAGCGGGCCCCAGAGAGCTGCCGCATTTACTGATGGAAGAACAGACATGGTGCAGGGGGCAGCAAAATCTGGCACCACCTATGTGTTGTGATTTACCATAAACTTTAAGGCTCTGCTGCTGCACAGTTGCACTAATGTTTCCCGGGACGAGTCAGTACCTGGCCATTGCTAGGCAAGACTCTCCACCAGAGGACCACATGGGTCCAAGCCAGCGGCCTCTAAAGTGCTCAGCTTTGAAACACAGCCCCATCTGAGATGAACTCTAAAGGGACGTGCTGCCTGGCAGACATACAGCTTGGCCACAGACAGGGTAAAGGCAGGGAGCCCAGGAAAGCCTCAGATAAAGGAAGAGTGATTGATCGTGTGTCTGTGAGGTGACAAAATTCCAGCTCCGGAGACTAGAGACCAGGGTGAAGCAATTATACCTCTAGCCCAGATGCACTGTCAACCCCAGTGAGCTAAGCAGCACCACCAAGTGGAGATTGGAGCTGTTGCATGAATCCCTGCCCACCCCTCCAGGCACACCCTACGGAGACCCAGCACAGCTCCCTTCTGCCCTCTTAATCTACAGATTAAGGTATATTAAGTTTAGGCTGCAAAGTTTCAATTCTAGGGGAAACTGGATCTAGCTTCATTTGGGTTTCTATTTGTTTGCTTGTTCATTTGTTTGTTCATTTTCTTTGCTTCTGTTTTTCTTTATGTAATTTTTTTTTCTTTTTTCTCTCTTGGATACAGAAAGAACTTGTTCTTCATTCTATTTTATTTTCTTTCTTTTATTTTATTATATTTTATTATTTAAATGTTTTTAAATCTTTAATTAAAAAGTTTGTCTTTTTTTTTTATCGAGCTTCTCTTAACAAGTAGACTGAAACACACCTAGGGTTTAGGCTCTTTTATTTGTTTTTTGGTTTGTTTTAAAATTTTTTATTTTTATTGTTTATTTTATTTTATCATTTTTTTCTTCCTCCAAAGTGACAAGAGGAGGAATTCACCCTAAAATAAAGAATAGGAATAAATGATGACCAGGGATTTAATAAACACAGATATAAAATGTCAGAACTAGAATTTAAAACTATGATTATAGGAAGGCTTGGAAGGAACTAGGAACTAGCTGAGGCTGAAAAAAAAGCATAGGAGACACCAGAAAGTCCCTTTATGTAGGATTAAAAGAACAAACGTCTAGTCAGTCCAAACTTAAAAATGCTATAACCAAGATGCAATCTTGAATGGATGCTATGACAGTAAGGATGGAAAAAGCAAAGCAGTCAATCAGTGATATAAAATAACATCATGGAAAATAATAAAAGTGAATAAAAGGGAGAAACAAAGGCAAAAGATGACGCTACAAGACTTAGAGAACTAGCAACTTGTTAAAGAGGAATAATGTTCAGATCATAGGAGTCCCAGCAGATGAATAAAGAGAAAAAGGGGGAGAAGGATATTATGAGCAAATTATAGTTGAAAACTTTCCTGTCTTGGGAAGGACACAGACATCAAAATCCAAGAAGCACAGAGAACTCCTATTAGATTCAACAATCTAATTAGATGCCAACATGCCTATTAGATGCCAACAATCAACAAGGCATATCATGGACAAATTCATAAAATACAGAGGCAAGGAAAGAATCATAAAAGGAGCTCCTCAACAAGATATTAGTCAACCAGTTCCAAAAACACATTAAAAAAATTATTCTCCATGACCGAGTTGGATTTATACCTGGGATGCAGGGCTGGTTCAATATCTGCAAAACAATCAATGTGATTCATCACATCAATAAAAGAAAATACAAGAACCACATGATCCTCTCAATAGATGCAGAGAAAGCATTTCACAAAATACAGCATCCTTTCTTGATAAAAACCCTTAAGAAAGTAGGGATAGAAGGATAATACCTCGAGAGCATAAAAGCCATATATGAAAGACCCAATGCTAATAACACGAATGGGGAAAAACTGAGAACTTTCCCCCTACGGTCAGAAACAAGACAGGGATATCCCCTCTTGCCACTGTTATTCAACATAGCATTGGAAGTCTTAGCCTCTGCAATCAGACAACACAAAGAAATAAAAGGCATCCAAACTGTCCAGGAGGAGGTCAAACTTTCACTCTTCACAGATGACATGATACTCTATATGGAAAACCCAAAAGATTCCACAAAAACACTGCTAGAACTTATTCATAAATTCAGCAAAGTTGCAGGATATACAATCAATGCAGAGAAGTCGGTTGCATTCGTATACACCAACAATGAAGTGACAGAAAGAGAAATCAAGGAATTGATCCCATTTACAGTTGCACAAAAAACCATAAAATACCTAGGAATAAATCTAACCAAAGAGGTGAAAAATCTATAGACTGAAAACTATAGAAAGGTTATGAAAGAAATTGAAGAAGACACCAAAAAATGGAAAAAGATTCCATGCTCCTGGATAGGAAGAACAAATATTGTTAAAATGTCGACACTCCCTAAAGCAATCTACATATTCAATGCAATCCCTATCAAAGTAACACCAGCATTCTTCACAGAGCTAGAACAAATAATCCTAAAATTTGTATGGAACCAGAAAAGACCCCGTATAGCCAAAGAAATCTTTAAAAAGAAAACCAAACATGACGCATCACAATCCCGGACTTCAAGCTATACTAAAAAGCTGTAATCATCAAGACAGTATGGTACTGGCACAAGAACAGACACTCAGATCAATGGAACAGAATAGAGAACCCAGAAATGGACCCACAAACGTATGGCCATCTAATCTTTGACAAAGCAGGAAAGAATATCCGAAAGAATATCCAAAAGAATAAAGACAGTCTCTTCAGCAAGTGATGCTGGGAAAAGTAGACAGAGACATGCAGAAGAATAAACCTGGACCACTTTCTTACACCAAACACAAAAATAAACTCAAAGTGGATCAAAGACCTGAATGTAAGACAGGAAGCCATCAAAATCCTTGAGGAGAAAGCAGGCAAAAACCTCTCTGACCTTGGCCGCAGCAACTTCTTATTCAACAGTCTCCAGAGGCAAGGAAAACAAAAGCAAAAACGAACTATTGGGACCTCATCAAAATAAAAAGGTTCTGCACAGCAAAGGAAACTATCAACATATGTAAAAGGCAACCAAGGTAATGGGAAAAGATATTTGCAAATGACATATCAGATAAAGGGTTAGTATCCAAAATCTAGAAAGAACTTACTAACTCAACACCCAAACACAAATAATCCAGTAAAAAAATGTACAGAACACATGAATAGACACTTTACCAAAGAAGACATCCAGATGGCTAACTGACACATGAAAAAATGCTCACTTATCATCAGGGAAATACAAATCTAAACCACAATGAGAAACCACCTCACACCTGTCAGAGTGGCTAACATTAACAACTCAGGCAACAATAGATGTTGATGAGGATGAATAGAAAGGAGGACCTTTCTGCACTGTTGTTGGGAATGCAAACTGGCGCAGCCACTAGGGAAAACACCATGGAGTTCCCTCAAAATGTGAAAAATAGAGCTTCCCCATGACCCAGTAATTGCTACTTGGTATTTATCCAAAGGATACAAAAATGCTGATTCAAAGGAGCATATGCACCCCAATGTTTATAGCAGCACTATCAACAATAGCCAAATTATGGAAAGAGCCCAAATGCCCATCAGTGGATGAATGGAGAAAGAAGATGTGGTTTATATATATACAATGGAATATTACTCAGCCATAAAAAAGGAAATTTTGCCATTAGCAATGATGTGGATGGAGCCGTAGAGTATTATGCTAAAAGGAAATAAGTCAGTGAAAAACAAATATATGATTTCACTTATATGTGGAATTTAAAAGACAAACAAATGAACATAGGGAAAGGGAAGGAAAGATAAAATAAGATTAAAACAGAGATTAAAGAAGATTAATAGACTCTTAAATACAGAGAACAAACTGAGGGTTGCTGGAGGGGAGGTGGGCAGGGGTCATGGTGACAAGCTAAATGCATGATGGGTATTAAGAAGGGCACTTGCTAGGATGAGCACTGGGTGTTATATATCAGTGCTGAATCACTAAATTCTACTCCTAAATCCAATACTTTACTATATATTAACTAACTTGAATTTAAAGAAAAAAATAAATGAAAGGAATTGTGTGGTGGTGTCCTCTTTACATTCTCTCATGACATACTACTTTATCCTCCAACACTGCACATAACTCACATCACCGTGCTGAACGCTGTAACTGGCTATTCATTATGAAGACCTCACCTAATATTCATCACTCTACTCACAGAAGTTTACATGGATATAGAAGTTGCTCACTAAAGTGAGTTTCCAAGTAAATAAAACAACCCTGCACTCTGGGCAGTAGACTATAAGCTGCATGAAATCGTGAACAAAGTTGTCCTTGTTTTGTCCCCGGGCCCCACCTCAGGGTCTTGCACCTAATACACGTTCAGTACATTTTGTTGAATTTATTGAACTTCACACACACAGAGGTTGTTTTCACCATGCTATGCTTTTTTCCCCCTTTGAATCTCAAAACTTGTCGAATTCCGTTTTCCTGTAATTATTGGAGGATTTGGGAGTTCAGATGAATATTGAATTGGGGTTGTCAGCCTTGTTTATGAGAAAAAAAAGGCAAAGAAATTGCTTTGATGTCTGTATACAAAAGGTCAGCAAATATTCTCTTCTCTCTACTCTTCTAGCACAGAAAATATTAGCATCTTAGGTGGCTTTTATTTGTTTAGTTTTGTTCTGTGTGTGTTCGCTTTTGTGTCTGAACATAGACCCAGGGCTATTTGGATAAGGCAGGTTATATGGTCAAGCAAGGCAAAGAAAAAAAAATTCAAAATTATTCTTTGTAGAAAACTCACTGTAAATTATGAAAAATATTATTTACCATGGATTTTCATAAAACTCTCATATGGAATGCTTTATTAGGCATACAGCATTCACTGCGATATTACTTGTTAGCTATAATTATAGTGAACTTCCCAGGACAATCTAGGTCACTGCTCATATTGTACTTTTGTTGTTTATAATACTACAAGGAATAGAAAATACAAATATAGACAAATGTGTGTATATTGCATATATGCACATGTGTATGTGCATATCCAAGTGTGTGTACATATATATGTATACATAATGTATATATGTATACACATGTGTATGTGCATACACAAGTGTGTGTGCATACACAAGTGTGTGTGTACACATATATGTATATATAATATATATGTGCATATGTATATATATAATGTACACATATACATACGTGTGTGTATGTATGTATACATTATAATGTATACATTATAATGTATAATGTATATGTATATATATAATGTAGATATGTATATATATTATATATATAATGTATATATAATATATGTATATATATTATATCCACATTTATTTTTCTCTAGGTGAGGTATCCAGGAACACAGCTTACGTAACTTTGCAGGGAGAAAACTGAAGTCATAAAGATATAAAACCAAGATGAGTATAACTTTTTTGTTCTCTGAAATTCATTACTTATAGTGAGACATTCTGGATTTTGCACACAGAACTTCCAGTGGTGAGGTAAGTTCTTGAAAAGGGACAAGTTAATACTTTACAAATATTGTATACCTATCTTAAAATGCTGAAGTATATTTTATTTTAATTTACATGTTTGATGTCTGCTTCTTATTATAATAACTAATTGTGAAAGAGTATTTAAGATTTGTGGGAGAAAGGAACCTTCAGAAGACACTGAACGTAGTACTGTAAAATGACATTTTGATTTTTTTTTCTATATACAAATGAAATAGATCCAGGGAAGATCAAATATTCCTCAGAAAAGCTCCTTTTTGATAACATATTGTCTGTAAAATCTAACAGTATTGCCATCAGAATGGTCTCCGTTTAGTGAAATGTCATTTTTAATGCCAATAGTATTACCTTTCCCATCCTCAGAATATCTATTTTAAATACTGCTTTAGGATATTATCAATACAATCAAATTAATTTTTTTCAGTTTAGTCCTAGAAAAGAAAAATTAAATATGGGAAAATTTCCTACCATTATGAAAGAAACTGCATATACATAGCATAGATCTTTATATATAACTTACATTCAAAACTAGACTACTTTCTCATTTGCTGTTTTCATTTTACATTTGATAATAAAGACATTATTTTGGCTCATTTTGTTTAATATGTATATTAATGAATAATACATATTATATATAAAGGAATAATATATATTATATGTATTAATGAATAACATATATATTATATATTAAGGAATTACATATACATTATATATATTACATTATTATATACATAATATATGTTAAAGAAGACAGACTCAATGAGAATTCCAGAGTTTGCAAACAGTTAAACAGATGTATTGATTTTCAGGGTTTCACTCCACAGGAACTAGACTAAATCTCAATGCCAAGGAAAAGCAATTTAAAAAGTAGAAAGAGGAAATTCTTGAGCTTTCTAGAAACTTTAAGAAAATACTAAATAATCCTTGAGTGCTTAAACCCAAGAAAAAAATTTCTCCATAAAACTTTCTTCCCTCATCTCTACAACAGTTAGCGTCTAGCTGTTATGGATGTTATGAAGATTAGGTAGGAGAATGCATTTAAAGTGCTTAGACAAAAGTCTGGTGCGTGTTAATACTTAATAAGTGTAGTTATTTTTTATTATAAATCAAGAAGCTTAATTCTCTTCCCCTTTTCTCACTTATAGCTTAAAAAGCAACATTGTTTGCTAATGTACAATAATTGACTTCCATTAAAAGTTATAGCAGGATGAAATTTTGATAACTGTATACCTTTGTATAACCACCATGACCACCGCAACAAAAGTATAGAACATTTTTATCATCCGAAAAGTTCCTTTTGCTCCTTTCAGCCTCAGGGAACCGCTGATCTACTTTGAGTAACATATGTTAGAAGCACCTGGGTGACTCTGTCAGTTAAGCATCCAGCTCAAGTTCAGCTCAGGTTGTGATCCCATGGTCTTGGGATAGAGCCCTACATCTGGCTCTGTGCTGAATGTGGAGCCTGCTTCAGATTCTCTCTCTCTCTCTCTCTCTCTCTCTCTCTCTCTCTCTCTCAAAATAAATAAACATTAAAAAAGTTTCTGTCTCTCCCTTTGCCCCTACCCCCACTCAGGTGCTCTCTCTCTCTTTCTCTCTAAAAAAAAAAATTAATAAAAATAAAAAAAAAAGAAATACAGTTTAGTTTTGTCAATTCTAGAACTCCATTCAAATGCAATCATACAATATGTACTACTTAATATTCTTTTATTCAGCATGTTTTCAAGTCTATCCTCAATATTTCATGTGTTGGTAATTTATCCTTTGGAGTGCTGAACAATTCTTTGTTGTTTTAATATAGCATTGTTCCTTACCCATGCACTTATTGATGGATATATGGATTTTTGTTTCTAGTTTTTGACTATTGTAAGTAAAACTATTATGGACAGTCTCACACAGTCTTTTTGTGAAAGTCTGTTTTCATTTCCCTTTGGCAAGTAACTAGAAGTAGAATTTCTGTGTCATATGGTAAGTCTGAGTTTAACTTGGTAAGAAACTTCCAATTTTCATCAGTGACTATACAATTTTACACCCCGAACTCACAGTTCATGAGTTTCAGTTGTTCTGTGTCTTTGAAAACACTTACTATTCCCATTCTTTTCATTTTCAGGCATTTTCATGGTTTTATAGTAGTATACACTGTGGTTTATTGAACTTACTGTAGCACTTTCTTGTTGGTGAGCATCTTTTTTTTTTTAATGTTTATTTATTTTTGAGAGACAGGCAGAGCATGGATGGGGGAGGGTCAGAGAGAGGGGAGACACAGAATCCAAAGCAAGCTCCAGGCTCTGAGCTGCCAGCACAGAGCCCGATGCGGGGCTCAAACCCACGAACCGTGAGATCATGACCCGAGCTGAAGTTGGACGCTCAACCGACTGAGTCACCTAGGCGCCCTTGTGAGCTTCTTTTTTTATATGCTTAATGGTTATATTTATATCTTCTGTATAAAATGTCTGTTCAAATCTTCTGCCCGTGTTTAGTCAGCTGATCATCTATTTTATTACTAACTTGTAAGAAATCATTACACTAAATACTAATTCTTTGTCACGTGTATGTACATTTTCTACCAATTTGTACTGGACATTTTCATTTTCTTTTGGATATCTTTCAACAAAAACTTAAATTTTGATGAAGTCAAAATTATGTATTTTGCTTATGTGGTTCATGCTTTTGGACACCCCATCTAACAAACACAATGACAAAACAAATAACATCATAGAAGTTGCAGATAGTTTTCCCCCAATGTTCCTTCAAAAAAAATACATTTTTTGCATTTATGTTTATTTCTATGTTTATTCTTACACCTATCACTTTCTGTTCATTATTATAGCCTTGTTAAAGTCTTGGAGCGCCTGGGTGTCTCAGTCAGTTTAGCATCTGACTCTTGGTTTTCGTTCTGGTCATAATCTCATGGTTCGTGAGTTCTAGCTCTGCATTAGACTCCATGGGGATTGTCTTTCTCCCTCTCTCTCTGCCCCTTCCCTTCTCACACACACACTCTCTCTCTCTCTCAAAATAAATAAATAGCCTTAAAAAAAGAATTAAAAAAGAAAGCCTTGAAATAAAGTCCTCAAAAATTCTTCCTTTTCACAATTGTTTTGGTATGTAAACTCTGCAATCAATATGACAACTTCTACAAAAAGCAAAGTGAAAACAAACCAAAAAAACTATGAGGACAGTCACATGCAAAAGAGTGAAGCTAGACTATTATCTTATAATATGTACAAAAATTAACTTGAAGTGGATTAAAGATTTGAACATAAGACGTAAAACCATAAAACTCTCAAGAAGAAAACATAGGTGATAAGCCTCTTGACATCAGTTTTGGCAATTATTTTTTGGATCTGACACCAAAATAAAAGACAACAAAAGGAAAAATAAAAAAGCGGGACTATATTAAACTAAGAAGTGTCTGCACAGTGGAGGAAGCCATCAACAAAATAAAAAGTCAACCTACTGAGTGGGAGAAAATATTTGCAAATCATATATATGAAACAGGTCAATATCCAAAATATGTAAGGAACTCTTACAACTTAATAGCAAAAAAACCCTAAACAATCTGATTTAAAAATGCGCAGAAGACCTGAATAGACATTTTTCCAAAGAAGACATACAAATGGCCCAGAGGTACATGAAATATGCTTAACATCACTAAACATCAGGGAAATACAAATAAAAACCACAATGATACATCAACTCATAGCTGCTACAATGTTTATTACCAAAAAGACAAGAAATAACAAGTATTGGTAAGGATATGGGAAAAAAGAAATGTAAAATGGTGTAGCCAGTATGGAGCTTCCTCAAAAAAATTAAAAGTAGAGTTACCATACATTCCAGCAATTCCACTTTCCTGAAGAAAACAAAATTTCTCTGAAGAAAACAAAAACACCTAAAAAGACCACCATTTTCACTGCAGCATTATTTACAAAAGTCAACATGTGGAAATAAGTTTCAATCAATGGATTAATAAAGAAAATATGAGATATTATATATAATATTATTCAGCCATAAAAAAGAATTTGCTATTTACAAAATGGATGGACCTCCAGGACATTATGTTAAGTGAAATAAGTCAGCTAGAGAAAGACAAATACTGCACAATCTCGCATGTAGAATTTTAAACAAAAAATGCAAGCTCATAGATAGATTGGTATTTGCCAAAGGCATAAGGTGGTGGATGGGCAAAATGGAGGAAAGGGGTCTAACTCTTAGTTATAACATAAATAAGATATGAGGATGTAATACACAGCATGGTAACTATAGTTAATAATACTGTTATTACATACTTGGAAATTGTTAATAGAATAAATCTTAAAAGTTGTTATAAAAAATTTAACATTAACATAACCACATATATTAATGGATGTTAATTAGACTTATTGTGATGAACATTTAAAAACGTACACAATATTGAATCATTGTTATGCACCTGAAGCTAATATAATGTCATATGTCATTTATACTTCAATAAAGATAAATTAATTTGAACCTCCCACAAAAACCTATGGGGATTTTAGGTATCATGTTGATTCTGAATCAATTTGAGGATAAAAGACACTTTAAAAATGTGTTTTGGGGCTCCTGGATGGCTCAGTTGGTTGAATATCTTACTCTTGATTTTGGCCCAGGTCATGATCCCAGAGTCGTGGGATCGAGCCCAGGTTGGGCTCTGCAATGAGTGTGGCGCATGCTTGAGATATTTTCTTTCTCTCTCTCTCTCTCTCTCTCTCTCTCTCTCTCTCTCTCTCTTTCTCTCTGTCTCCCTTCTCCCCTGTTTCTGCTCTCACTCAAATAAAAATGTAAATGTGTTTTGTAACATATAATGTTGTATAGCAAATTCTGCAAATCCTTAATTTGCTATTGTGATGCTGACATTTATAATTCCACAATTTACATACCACCTATCAGGTGTTGCTTGGTAAATATCAGGGCCAGCCAGTGTTTCCCAATATATTATTTGCATAGATGCATAAGTTATATAAGTTTGATGTACTAAATATGTACCAAAGCATCATATACTCAATTTAACAAAATAATCCTGAGCAATATTCAGTAATGTGGGATCTGTAGTTGACAGATGAGAGGACTTTTAATGAAAAAATTTAATTTTAAAAACATGTCTATTGTAATTTATAAACTTAGTGTACCTCACCATTTATCTTCAATTTCTAGGAGCAGAGTTTCATGCATTGCACTTTGCAGTCTTGCACATATTTTGCTAAATTGATTGCTATGTTTCATGTTTTTAATGTTATTTTAAATGACACTTTAAATTTTCATTTTGTCTTCTTCCCTGCCAATATAGAAATATAATTGACTTATGTGTATTGACATTGTATTTTGCAACCTTACTAAATTAACAATTTTGTATCATTTTAATGATTTTTGGTATTTTATCCAAAGATGATGTCACCTGCAAATAAATGTACTATATTTTTTCCTTTTCAATTTCTATGACCTTCTGTCCTTTTTGCCATATTGCATTGGTATAAACCTCCAGTTAACCATTGACTGGAAATTGTGAGTGCCAAGATCCTTGCCTTTTTTCTAATTTTAAGAAAAAGTCTTCAGTCTTTCTCTATTAAGTATGATTTTACTATAGATTTTTTAATCTCTGTTTTCCTGGCAGTTTTATCATCAATATATGTTGAATTTTGTTAAATGCTTTTCTAGCATCTATTTAAATGATTATATGGTTGTTCTCCACTATTATGTTAATATGATTAAAATTTGAAGAATGATTTATTCCAAATGATTACATGTGGATAGGATACAAATGGAAATGGGTACAACCATTGGAGACTTTTCTTTCAGATGAGAAATGATTTTGCCTATTTTAGGAGCAATCTTAGGTATATTTGTAGGTAGAAATGTCAGAACTTCCTGAATCAGAACTTAAGGGACAAAGAATTGTTAATAAAGACTTCCGGGTTCTAGGATGTTCTAGGATGACTTCCACGTCCTGGGTATAGATGGAGAGTCACTTACTGAGATGACCTAGAGTATATTCAGATTTGTGTGTGTGTGTGTGTGTGTGTGTGTGTGTGTTTTGGAGTTGATAAATCTTAGATTCATATGAAGTATGAGGATCAAAGAGGAATAGTCAACTTGGAAGTTGGATAGATGACTTGAGCTGAGAGGAGAGGTCTGAACTTGATACTTACATTTGAGAAATTTAGGGTTCAGCTCAAATTGTAAAGCAACATATTTCTATGACTTTCAGAGCTTTAGCTCTTCCTTGTCACTCTTTTAATATTTTACTCCTTTTTTCAAATTCCACTTTCCTTTCTTTGCCTATCTAACTATGACTTAAGCTTTAAGACTTAGCCAAATGTTTTCTCTCCAGGAAATCCTTTCCCAAACTCTAAGTTTTAGTGTATAGCTGAGATAAAAAGCTGAAGAAAAAGCCCAAGGTGAGAATGCAGAGAATATAGCTCAGGATCAAGCCTTGGGAGCCTAACATGTCAGAGTTAGGTTTCACAAAAGCCAGGAGAAGTAATGGTCTCAAAAAGCCAATGTGTGATCCATTGTGTCAAATGCTTCTGAGAAAGAAAATAGGAATGGGATTTAAAAGTTTTCAAAAGATTTTAAATTAGCTCTCTTAAGGTGTACCTTTAGAGAACAGTTCAAAAACCTTGGGCATTTAATATTTCATATCCAGGGCCCATGACGGAAGCAAGTTTATTTTTTTATTTTTCCTTATGGCATACTCAAGTATCCCAAATAGCACTGTTTTTAGACTGACAATGACGTAACCATGTGAGCTTAACAAACAAAAACAAAATGGAAGGAGAAACTTAAAGTTGCTTCATAAAACTTTGTAAAAGTAAAGTCAACCTGCTTACTGATTAAAAAAAATACTTTGTGGGGGAAATTCAAAGTGAAGATTTATGTAACTCTTTCCCTCTATGAAGGAATTAAACACGTGATAGAAAAAATATGCACAGGAAAAAAAAAGTTTAATTAAGGTAATCTTAGGGAAGTGAAATGATTTAAGTAAAAGATAAAAAATATTTATGTATTTATGATTTCTTTTATTGTGGGAACCTGAAATCTTATTTTTCTTCTCTGATAAATACATTTTTAACTAGTAATCAAGATACAAAGAAAAGTAAATACAAATAAACATACATCATAGTGTAGCATAGAGTTTTATATTATAAGTGAATGGTTGGGTTCTCTGCCTTCGGCTCTATGTTCAAAATACTCAGACTCTCTGGAGCCATAATTTTAAATCCCCATAGGGTTGACTCAGCTTTTTATCTTTTCAAAGACAGATACAGAGACAAAGACAGTACTCGCAATTTTAGTGTCTGACATTGGTGGAAGCTTATTCTATAAATGTTTAATTTACTTAAAGATGAAAGACAGTCATTTTTTAAATTTTTACTAGGATTTACACTGGTGTCGATGTTTCTATTTCAAAAATAAAAGGCATTAGCACCTTTTGTTTTTAAAAAAGAAGTTTATTGATTCTGGGAGAGAGAGAGAGAGTGCGAGTGAGCACAAGTGGTGGAGGGAGAGAGACGACCCCAAACAGGTTCCACACTGATAGTGTGGAGCCCAATGCCGGGCTCGAAACCACAAACCATGAGCTCATGACCTGCGCTGAGATCAAGAGTCAGACACTTAGCCAGCGGAACCACCCACATGCCCCAAGGCATTGGCACCTTGTAAGCTCTGTCCTAAATGTTCTTTTTCAATGTCTTATGTGTCATATTGTAGTACAGTTAGTAGATAAATGCTTTAGAATTTTTTTCTGCAAAAAAGCACACACTAAATGTAGTTCTTATTTATATCTGGGTTATTACTTTAATGGTATCTTTTTATAATCTACAACTGACCTTTTAAGTCCTGGTGAGGTAAGTTGGAATTGCTTACATAATAATATTTGACAACTACTGGGAAATTCGGTTAGCATATGAAACAGTACTTTTAGGAGCATCTTTAACAACGATGATGTAACTGGTATTTTACAGAGTCCTAATCAGCTTATTGATATCTTTGGCATTAAAAAATAATATCTAACATGTACTCTTGGCTATTTATCTGGTATTTCTCTTGTTTACTTATTAGGTGTTTGCTTTTCTCATGGTCAGGCTTCTGTAAGTTTGGTGGATAGAGAATCAACCCTCCTTTATTCTAAGCGGATGTTTCCTGAATGAAGTGTTTCATAACAAATGGTGACCTGTCAAATTCTCTTGGTTCTCACGCAGTAAATGTTTCCAGGTGACGATGCAATCACTTTTTGAAGATAAACGTGACTCTGAAGAATCCAGCTTCTGCTCTACTTCTACTCAGACCCCCTAATTGACAATTATCTGGCTACCCCCACCATGTACAAAGCATTGTCATGCTCACCGCTGGGAGCCTGCTAAAGGAAAATCACTCCTTTCTATTTTTGACTACTTGATACCCGTGTCTTCTCTTGTTTCTATCATGCAGGAGTCTGTGTTTTAAATTTAAATTTTTATTTTTATTGATTTTAGTTCTTCCCCTCAAATTAAACATCTCTGTCTTCATATCTCAGATTTCGTATCTATTTGATGTAAGTTTATTATTTTTTTAAAATGTAAGTCATAACATCTCACACGTTAGGCTCCAGTATTTGACAGGCACAGCATGTCTATACTGGAGAGAGATAGGACACCTGTGGTTCTTACTGGCTTGCTTTTCCTGTGCTGCTCCTGAAGCCAATACACGGACTATGAAATGGAATGTCCAAATACAAAGTGTGAACAAGTCTTCGTCAGATATTTTGATGATTTTAGTAACTATTCACAATATAATAAACATTAATCTGAATTTGCCCAATCAACTGTAGGACACTGTTCTAAAGAAACTCACCCTACTAGCAATGTCTCAGATTTCATTGGATCATTGCCCTCATATTTATATCACGGCATCTCAATTCCTTCTCAAAGTCTTCTGCATGTGTCTAGAAATTTCTAAAACTGTTCTCAGAAAATGCTCCAGTTAATTCCAGCCTCTTTGGTGATGCCCATTATCCATACAGCGATCTGTAGGTAATATTTTGCCTTGGCTTCTGCTGCAGTTTTTAGAAGAAACTTCACACCTGCTTAGACTACTACTGTATTTCCAGGATCCTCAGGGTTGGGACTATAAATTCTGGACAAAGTATGAAAACCACTCTTCTTGAGAGAAGAGAAGCAGACACTATGACCCAACATCAACAGAAATTTTCCTTTGAGAGCATTTTTGAAGCCATGGTACAGAGAAATAGAATCCAAGCCAAAAGAAGCAGTCTTAGAGGGCAAATGAAACAAATATTAGAGTTTGGGTTTTCTATAACAATTTAAATGGGGGGATATGGTTTGGTAGATCTCTCTCTCTCTCTCTCTCTCTCACTCACACACACACACACACACATACAAACACAAATAACAAAATCTGTGTAAGATCTCTTTTAGAATCTTAGCTGAATCCTAAGGATGCACAAGTGTAGTTTAAGAATCCGAGAGACTTTGGGTGTTTGGGTGGCTCAGTCAGTTAAGTGCCCAACTTTGGCTCAGGTCACAATCTCACAGTTTCCAAGTTTGAGCCCCACATGAGCCTCTGTGCTGAAAGCTCAGAGCCTAGAGCCTGCTTTGGATTCTGTGTCTCCCTCTTTCTCTGCCCTTCCCCAACTCACACTCTGTCTCTCTCTTCTCTCAAAAATAAACAAACATTAAAAAAATATTTTTAAAGAATCTGAGAGACTTAAGCAAGACTAGAGATTATAAACCAAACAGAGAACTGGAAGGACACTGGAATCATGGCCTAGCCAGAGTACAACATCTTCATGACCACCATGCACTCAGTTAAGACTCCAAATCAGGCACACATAGCAATAAGGACCATACAATTATTTAGGACTAAGATAAATTGAAAGAAATTTTCTAACAAAGCCTCAACATAAACTCCAACATGATTAAAATAATCTGAGGGGAATTTAACTGTCAGATAAAAATGAAGCATCCTTTAGAGAGAAATTACATAATGCAGGTAACTCAAATTTTTAATAATTTCCAGCAAAAAAATATATATATACTAGATATACAAAAGAGCAAGAAAAAGCGACTGATAACTAAGAAATAAAACCAAAAAGTAGAACTAGAGCCAGAGATGAATTAGACATTAGAATTACGCAACAAGAAATTTAAAATACAGATTATTAAAAAATTAAGGGAATAGAAAAAATGTATAAAAAGTAGAATATTTCAATGGATAAGCAAAATTTTCAGAAAAAACAACGCAGGGTCTATAATCTGAAAATATAATATATCAAAATTGAGAACACACTGTATGGGTGTACAATTTAAGAATTCAATACCAAATATCCAAACTGAATGCAGAATAATAAAAACAAAACTCTGACAGAATGAAGTGCAGAAATATAGGGACCTGCTTTAAAAAAGTGTAAACATCATTAATTTACCAGAGGAGAGGGAATGGGAGAGTGAAATCATAAGAAAAAAAACCATAGATACATAGTTAATAAATTAATACATAAAACAGCAATCAGCAGACATAAAGGAAGACACTGGCAGTAATATGATAATAGTAGGGAATTTTAAAATATGATAATAGTAGGCGACTTTTAACACCCCACTTCCATCAATGATACATACATACATCCAGACAGAAAATCAATAGTAAAAAATGTCTTTTAATGCACATTAGACCAGATGGATCAAACAGATATATATAAATATTTAACATTCCATCCCAACACAATGGAATATATTTTCTTTTCAAGTGTTCATGAAACATTCTTCATGACAGATCACATATTAGGTCACAAAACAAGACTCAATATATTCAAAAATACTGAAATCTTATCATCTGTCTTTCCTGATTACAGCAGTATGAAACTAGAAAAAAATTTTCAAGAAAAAATCTGGAAAGAACACAAATATATAAAGTAAATAATATATTACTAAACAATGAATGGGTCAACCAAGAAATCAAAAGCAAATTTAAAAAATATGGAGACAATGAAAATGAAAATACAGTGGCCCCAAATCTTTGAGATATAGCAAAAGCTGCTCAAAGAGGGAAGTTGATAGCAATACTGGTCTACCTCAAGAAACAAGAAAAATCTTAAATAAACCACCTAACATTACAACTAAAGGAACTAAAAATTGAATAACAAAGTCCAAAGTCAGCAGAGGTAAGTAAATAATAAAGATTAGAGCAGATATAAATGAAATAGAATAAAACACACACACACACACACACACACACACACACACCAGAAACGATCAATGAAACCAGAGATTGGTACTTTAAAAAAAAACACAACAAAATTGATATATTTTAGCCAAACTCAACAAGAAAAAAGAGAAAGGACTCAAATAAATAAAATCACAAATGAAGGAGAAGACATAGCATCATCACAGAAATACAAAGGATCATGAAAAATTATATGCCAACAAATTGGACAACCTATACTAAATGGATACATTTCTAGAAATATATAACCTCCCAAAACTGAATCATAAAGAAATAAAAAATAATTGAACAAACTGATTACCAGTAATGAAGTTGGATCTATAATCAAAAAACTCCTAAAAACATAAGTCCAGGACCAGTTGGCTTCACAGGTCAATTCTACCAAATGTTTAAAAAAAAAAAAAAAAGTTAATACCTATTCTTCTCAAGCTACTCCAAAAAAATAGAAAAGGAAGTGAAACTTCCAAATTCATTCTATCAGGACAAATTACTCTGATACCAAAACCAGATACTAAAAAAAAAAAAAAAAGAAAGAAAAAGAAAACTATATACCACTATCTCCGATGAGCATAGATGCAAAAATTCTCAACAAAAAAGTAGAAAACTAAATCCAACAATACATTTAAAAAGTCATTCACCATGATCCAGTGGAATTCATTCAAAGGATGCAAAGGTGGTTTAATATTTGCAAATCAATGTAATGCATCACATCAACAAGAGAAAGGATAAAAATCATATGATCATCTCAATAGAAGCAGAAAAAGCATTTTACAAAGTATAACCTCTATCCATGATAAAAATTGTCAATAAAGTAGGTTTATAGTGAACATACTCAACATAATTAAAGCCATACATGAAAAATCTACAGCTAACATCATTCTCAATGGTGAAAAATGTGAAATTTTTCCTCTAAGATCAGGAACAATACAAGGAATGCCCAGTCTCATCACTTTTATTCAACGTAGTACTAGACATTCTAGTGCAGCAAAAGGATAAGAGAAAATAAATAAAAGGCATCCAAATAGATAGGAAGAAGGAAAACTTCCACTATTTGTGTATGATATAATGCTATATATAGAAAACCCTTAAGACTCTACACACACACACACACACACACACACACACAAAACCTAATAGAACTGATAAATGAATTCAATGAAGTCACAGGATACAAAATTAATATTCATAAATCCATTGCATTTCTATACAGTAAAAATGAAGTATTGGAAAGAGAAATTAAGAAAACAATCTCAATTACAATTGCACCAAAAGGAATAAAATACCTAGTAATAAACTTAAGAAGGTAAAAAATCAATATAGATTTGAAAACTATATAGATCTGAAAACTATAAAACACCGATGAAAGAAATTAAAGAGGACACAAATGGAAAGATATTCCATTCTCATGGATTGGAAGAACCAATATTATTAAATTATCTATACTACCTAAAGCAATCTAAGATTTAATGTAATCCCTATCAGAATACCAACAATATTCTTCACCAAGCTACAAAAAAATACTATTACAATTTTATGGAAACACGAAGGACCCCAAATTGCCAAAGCAATCCTGAGAAAGAAGAACAAAGTTGGACATATTACAATCCCAGATCTCAAGATATACTGCAAAGCTATAGTAATCAGAACAGTATGGTACCATCAGAAAAATAGACCCATTGATCAATGGAACAGAATAAAGAGGCCAGAAATAGCCTATGCTTCTACAGTCAATTAATCTATGACAAAGGAAGGAAGAATATACAATGGGGAAAAAAACATCTCTTCACTAAAAGGTCCTGGGAAAACTGGACAGCTACATGCAAAAGAATGAAATTGGACCACTTTCTTACACTGTATAGAAAAATAAACTCAAAATGGTTTAAAGGCCTAAATATGAGACACAAAATCATAAAAATCCTAGAAGAAAACCTAAGCGGTATTTTTGTTTGACTTTGGCTATGAAAATGCTTTCCTAGATTGTCTTCTCAGCCAAGAGAAACAAAAACAAATTTAAACTATTGGGACTACACCAAAATAAAAAGCTTTTGCACAGCAAAGAAAACCATCAACAATACCACAAGGCAACCTATTGAATAGGAGAATATATTTGCAAATAATACATCTAATGAGGGGTTAATATCCAAAATGTATGAAGAACTTATACAACCTAACACGCAATAAAAACAAATAATCTAATTAAACATGGGCAGAAGACTTGAATGAAATTTTTCCAAAGACAACATACAAATAGCCAACAGACACATGGAAAGTTGGGCAACATCACTAATTATAAGGGAAGTGCAAAACAAAATCATTATTAGGTATCATCTAACACTTGTCAGAATGGCTAGAATAAAAAAGATGAGAAATAACAAGTGCTGGTGAGAATGTGGAGAAATAGGAACTCCCTCATATATTGTTGAAAAACAGATTGGTACAGCCACTGTGGAAAACAGTATGGAGGTTCCTTAAAAAATTCAAAATATAATTATCATATGACACACTAATTCCACTATTGGGTATTTACCCACAGAAAATGAAAACACTAATTCAAGAAGATATATGCACCTCTATGTTTGTTGAAGCAGTATTTACAATACTCAAGATGTGAAAGCAACCTAAGTGTCCATTAATAGATGAATGGATAAAAAAGATGTGATACACACACACACACACACACACACACACTGGAATATTACTCAGCCTTAAAAAAGGTGTCTTGTCATATGCAACAATGTGGGTGGACCTAGAGGGTATAAATGAAGTAAGTCAGAGAGAGAAGGTCAAATACCATATGATTTCTTTCATATTTAGAATTAAAGAAACAACACAAAGGAACAAACAAAGAGAAAAAGAGAGACAAACAAAAAACACTCTTAAATACAGAGAATAACCTGTGATTTTAGAGAGGAGGTGGGTGGAAGTTTGGTTGAAACAGACAAAGGGGATTAAGAGCACACTTATGGTAATGAGCACTGAGTAATGTATAGAAATGTTGAATCATTATATTAGACACCTAAAACTAGTATAACACTGTATGTCAATTATACTTCAGTAAAGAAAAAAACTTAGTTTTAAAAATGTGAATGAAGACATTAATCTACAAATTCAGTTAGATCAGTGACTTTGAACTGGATAAAAACAAAGAATACCATTCCTAAGAATTTCATAATCCCTTTGCTCCAAAAAAAATAAAATTTTAAAAGTAAACAGAGAAAAAATATCATAGATATTAGGGGAACAACACAATCAAGACAATGGGGAAAAAACATCTTTAAAGTTAAGGGGTGGGAGTGGTAACTGCCAACTCAGAATTCTATATTCAGCAAAAAAACTCCAAGATAAAAATGTATTATCTACCATCATATAATAAAGCACTCCCAAACTTAGCAGTTTCAAACAACACAGATTTTTATTTGTAGATACTGCGGGTCAGAAATTTGGACACAGTTTAACTGGGTCTTCTGATCCAGTGTCTCTCATATGCTGTGTTCTTTTAAAGCTCAGCAAGGAAAGGATCTGCTTTAAAACTAACTCACATGATTTAGGGCAATATTTTTGGCTGCTGAATTGAGGGCCTCAGTTAAGCACTGATTGATGGCTAGAAGTCGGCCTCAGTTCTTTACCACATGGGCTTTTCCAACATAGTTTGCCTCACCAAAACTAGAAAGAAAGGGAGTGTGCTAGCGTGACAAAAGTCACAATCTTTGTAATCTAATTATGCAAGTGATACTCCATCATGGGCTGTGTATTCTTTCGGTTAGAAGCAAGTCACTAAATCCTTCTTACACTCAAGGAGATGGGATTGCACAAGGGTGTGAAAACCAGGCGAGGATCAGGAGGGCCATCTAAAAAGTCTGTCTACCAAAGAGATAAAAAGGAATACTTTGTCAGAAAAAAAATTATTTATATTAAATGAAATTAAAACATTAGACATATCTCATGAACTACAGATAATAAAACGATATAAAAGGGACTTTAAAATAAATATGATATAAATATTTCAAAATATGAGAGAAGAAATAAAGACCAGAGCAAAATCTTTTGAGAGTAACTACCTATTTTCGGAATATTTGCATCGAGTATTATTTTTGACACCTTATGTAAATTACCTATCTTAACAAAATACAGTTAGTGGGTGATTTAAATATGAAGACACAAAGTCTATATAAGAATAATGATGTAAATTCTAGATTAAATTGAATGAGTCAAAGTTAGAATGAATACCATCTGAAATTACGTATCTTACAGTAATGTTAAAAGTAAAGGAACCAGGGGTGCCTGGGTGGCTCAGCTGGTTAAGCATCAGACTCTTGATTTAGGCTCAGGTCATGATCTTACAGTTTGTGGGATCGAGCCCCCTGCCGGGCTCTACTCTGATGGGAATGAGACTACTTGGGATTTTCTCTCTCCCTCTCTCTCAACCTCTCCCTGGCTCATGCTCTTTCTCTCTCTCTTTCTCTCTCCCTCTTTCTCTCTCCCTCTCTCTCCAATATATAAACACACATTTAAAGAAAAAGAAAAGAAAAGAAAAGAAAGGGAAAAAGAAAAAGAAAAGGAACCAGAAAAGCAAAGCTGAAGGTATCACAATTCTGAACATCATGTTATATTACAAAGCTGTGGTAATCAAAACAGTATGGTACTTGCACAGAAATAGACACATAGATCAATGAAAGAGAATAGAAAATTCAGAAATAAGCCTACAATTAATCTTCAATAAACCTAGAAAGAATGTCCAATGGGAAAAGGACAGTCTCTTCAACAAATGATGTCGGAAAAACTGACAGCATTATGCAGAAGAATGAAAATGGACCACTTTCTTATACCATATACAAAAGTAAATTCAAAATGGATGAAAGAGACCATACAAATCCTAGAAGACAACACAGGCAGTAACTTCTTCGACAATGGCCATAGCAACTTCTTTCTAGATATGTCTCCTGAGGCAAAAGCAAAAATAAACTATTGGGACAATATCAAGATGAAAAGTGAAGGAAACAATCAACAAAACTTGAAAGGAAATCTTCAGGATGGGAGAAGATATTTACAAATGCCATATCTATTGAGTGACCAGTACCTAAAATATATAAAGAACTGATAGAACCCAACACCCCCAAAATAAGTAATCCAACTTAAAAATGGACTAATGACATGAACGGATATTTCTCCAAGAAGACATACAGATGGCCAATAGATACATGAAAAGATGCTCAAGAATCACTGATCATAGGAAAATGCAAATCAAAACTACAGTGCAACATCACCTTACACCTGTCAGGCCAAAATCAACAGCACAAGAAGCAACAGGTATTGGTGAGGATATGGAGAAAAAGAAACCTTCATGCACTGTTGGTGGGAACCCAAACTGGTGTAGCCACTGTGGGAAACAGTTTGGAGGTTCTTCAAAAAGTTAAAAATAGAAGTACCTTATGATCCAGCAATTTCACTAGTGGGTGTTTAACCAAAGAATAGAATAACACTAATTCGAAGGGATGTATGCACCTGTATGTTTACAGTAGCATTATTTAAAATAGCCAAACTAGGGGCGCCTGGGTGGCTCAGTCGGTTGAGCGTCCGACTTCAGCTCAGGTCACGATCTCCCGGTCCGTGAGTTCGAGCCCCGCAACGGGCTCTGGGCTGATGACTCAGAGCCTGGAGCCTGCTTCGGATTCTGTGTCTCCCTCTCTCTCTGCCCCTCCCCCATCCATGCTCTGTCTCTCTCTGTCTCAAAAATAAATAAACGTTAAAAAAAATTAAAAAAAAATAAATAAAATAGACAAGCTATGGATTCAGCCTAAGTTTCCATTGATAGATGAATGGATAAGGATCTGGTGTACGTACACACACACACACACACACACACCACAATAGAGTATTATTCATGCATAAGATAGAATGAAATATTACTATTTGCAGTGACATAGATGGAGCCAGAGAATGTAACACTAAGCAAAATAAGTTAGAGTAAGACAAATCCACACAATTTCACTTATATGTAGAATTTAAGAAACAAAACAAACAAGAAACAGGAAAACGAGAGGGAGGGAGAAGAGAGAGAGGGAGGGAGGGAGGGAGAGAGAGAACAAATCACAAAACAGACTGTTAATTGTAGAGAACAAACTGATGGGTGCGGGGGGGGGGGGGCAGGTGAGTGGGGGATGGGTTAAATAGGTGATTAAGGACTGTCCTTCTTGTGATGTGCACAGGGTGATATATGGAAGTGTTTAATTACTATATGGTACACATGAAATCAGTATAATGCCATGTTAACTAATTGGAATTAAAATAAAAACTTTTTAAGAAAGGAACCAAAAAATGTTACATGTACTCATGAAATGAAAAGTAAAACAGAAATAATTTTTTAACATACAGCTCAACAATTTTTGGAATCAATTGACCCGGAAGAAGTTGCCAAGCAGTTAGTAATGGATTTAATTATTCATCAAGTGAATACATGTAGATGAGGTTTGAATGTGCATATGGAAAATGAAAGATAATAGCAGTTTAATGAATGAATGCTTAGAGTTTATCTCATATTCTGCTGCCTCAGGAAATAACTTTGTTTTTTTTTTTTTTAATAACCAAAAGACATTTTGAGTCAATAGCAATTACCCTTGCCCTTTTAATACTAATTCATATGGATTTGTCCAATTAACACCGTACTCCATTTGCCATTTAACTATTCATTTATTGATTCAACAAATATTTATTAAGTATCAGGCACTATTTTCAATCGTTTTTCTAGATACTAGTATTAAGTTTACATCCGTCTCATGATGAGTCCAAATCCGATCTTGTGCACCATTAAGAAGAGAAATAAAAAAAGATACTTAAACAGATAAAAAGTATACTCTGTGTGTTATATCCATATTTGTGCTTCAGTATTTTTCATTCCAAAATGAAGAGCACTACTTTAGTACCATATTTTTGGAGCTCAGTATCCAGATAAATCTGATGAACTGCTGGGTTCAACCCATCCATAAATTCACATATTGTCTAGCATTAATGTTAAGAGTCTTTAAAAATATTGGCTTATGCACAGATGCCTGCAAAAAGGAACACCTATTTCTGTTTCTGGCCAACTTAACTAAGCCTGAGCCTTAAAGAGATTGAGTCTGCCGTCAGTGGCTTCCGAGGGTACGTACAGAAGGTATTTTTAAAGATACGGGTACAGAAATAGCTTTGGTCCCAAGCAGACACAGGGAGACACAGAATAAGGCAGGAGAACTGTCACGTGGCTTGCTTGGTCAGCTGGAATAGCCTTAGCAAACCTACACAAAGGAAGAAGGAAAGAACAGAAATGGCATGAAATTGAGGAAGAGGATTACATATGGACAATGGGAATCACTCCTAGAGAGTACTTCACAAAATAAGCCGCTTATATTTTGAAGTCTAGACATACTTTATTAGCAAGACAATTTTTAAAAATTCCTAGAAACATTGTTTACTGTACTCAATGAGGCAGGGAAACTGAAGGACTCCATAAAAAGCTGCCTTATCCTCCTTTTCTTGCTTCTCTTCTTGCTAGGACTGGCACCTCTACTTTACACGTGTTCAAATAGTGTGTGTCCTACCTTTACCGGACATGGAGTTATTTCTTTAAAACAGATAACACCTAAGGAAGGATCAGGTAAGAAAGACTGGATGAAGTCATCATACGTGTTCCAGACCACTGGCTCCAAGGAATAATATCTGGGCTCTTTTGTTCTAACTGGTTCCTGGATGCCTGAGAGGACACATATACAAGACCACAATTCTCAATAAACACCCAGACTCCAGGCAAAACTGAGACTCTCCCTGCTTTCTCTTCTGAGTCTCCCAGACACTCTGTACCTGGATTCTCTACATCCTCAATAAACTCTGCTTTCACCTTCTGCTGCCTTGTGTTTGATTTCTATCCTGCATGCAGCCAGGAATCCTCTTGGCTGGTCCTGCAGGACCCTCTATGGGTCCTCAGACCTGGCTTGCCTGCATCACAAAGACCCCATATACATTCTGTAGCTGGGATTAACATGGATATAGAAAAATACTATGCAGAACAGCAGGTGGATTAAAGTGACACAAGAATGGAAGGAAGGA
The DNA here is from genome assembly GCF_023721935.1 of Panthera uncia. NCBI lineage: Eukaryota > Metazoa > Chordata > Mammalia > Carnivora > Felidae > Panthera > Panthera uncia. Next base: position 46,600,081 of record NC_064812.1, on the reverse strand, counting down.
ATCTAATGAGGAGGCAACTGAAAAAAAAAGTCCACATAGGATGCCTAGGATTTGAACAACATTATTTCAGTAGATGCAGAGAGAATGAGCCTGGAGGGATATGGAGAAAGTAGAAAATCAGGGATTTGGTTAGATTATTTGGAGTTTGAGGAGCAGGGAGTTATTCTAACAATGTTTTATTTTGGATAACTGAGTAAGAGGTAAGGTCAATATAGGGAATTCAGAAAAAGAATTTCAGGCTGAGTAATTATATTTCAATCATCTGGGAGTCATGCAGATGTTCTACAGGAGATTAGAACCACTATCTGTAGCATGGAAGAAAGCAGTCTACACTAAAGATACAAGTTTGGGGAATCACTATCAGAAGCCATGTATATAAATATGGTCACCACTAAGGTATAAAGAGAGTAGAAGGCTATGTGTAAAATTCTAAAGGCTAGTCATACAGTAGTGATAGAGTGCACAGGAAAGAAACCATTAGGAAACTAAGAAGAAATGGCTAGAAATTTAGAATAGTATAAGATGATATCATGGAAGCCAAAATACCTTCAAGAAATGTAGTATGGTTAATAGTGGTAAGTGTCTTTTATAAGGGTAAGGTCAGAAAAGATGCTACCATTATTAGTAAAAATCATTTCAGGCTGTGACAGAAGAGGGCTTTAAAGAGTTAATGGCAGCAAAAGTCTTAGAGCAAATATAAAAATATAGACAACTCAAAACATGATGGTGAATCAGAGGGGAAAGAAGACTAAGAGATTTTTTAAATGTTAATAATAGCTATTTATATTTATGTTTGTAAGAAATATATAGCTATATATTTACAAATATATATAGCTACATACATTTATATATTTATTATATACATATTTACATTGTATTTGTACATATATTATATATTTATATATTTATAATATATATTTACATTGTATTTGTATATATATTACATATTTATATCATATTTATATATATATTACATATATATTTATATTTATATCTGTAAGAAATGCATATGTACTCATTCAACCCATATAAGCAATAACAAATAACTAAGAAATAGAGTTTCATTAGTTTTTTAAGCCCCTACTCAATATTTGCTCACTTAAAATGAAAGTGAGAGAAATTTAGTATCTTCATCTGAAAGGAAGAAATAACATTCTCTAAGGTTTTATTAATCCTCAAAAAAACATCACTAAAGTCCATGACGCTTTTTATGTTAAGTATATTAATTTTTTTTCTAGTCACCTGAGCAGAATAAATTCATGCATGATGCCTAGCCACTGTTTATATTTAAGAGCTCAGTTTAAAGATCACCGTAAGAAAAAGAATTTCACTGACCTTCCAATAAAAAATGAGCAGTCTTGAAAACATGCACCCAATCTGTAATTTAATATGTTATTTTGTTTTCTTTCTATTTGTCACCTTATCCCCTGAAACTTGAAAAAAGGCGAGGACTGGGTCTGCCATATTCTTGAGTTTATAATCAGAAAGCAACCATAGCAGTATTCCTGGCACAAAATAAGGTTTTCTGAGGAAAGTATGAGTGAATAAATGACTACATGGATGAATGAGTGAATCAACTACAATGACATAGTTTAAAAATAAAGTTCTGAGAATTATAATTTGGAAAAAAAAGTCATGCTGTTTCCTTAGGTGAAAGATAAGCAGAGAAATATCTGGGAAGTTCTGATAATTCTTTAAAAACAAAAGAACAGAAAATTGAACTATGGACTATCAACACAAATTGGATACCTACAATTTCTTAACATTAAAACACCACTAACCTAATAATCCTTCACAAAATTATTTGGCATGAGTTTACCTTAGTTCAAATCTATATTGCTTGAACATGTGTATTATAGGGGAAAAGAATGCGACATTATTTATCAACAAAGCAAAAGTGACCAAAGGTGTGTGAAAAAACCACAATATTCTAACATGACCAACTGCTTAATAATTTACATTTTAATGTACTTCTTCTAATTAGTTATTTTTAATAATTATAAATCTTTTGGTTACCTTTGTTGAGCAAGGGATCACTAACTTATCAGAATGAGAAAACTTTCCATGTGCGGTTTTCAACACGCATCACAGACTAGAAGGAATTAAGTGTAGAATAAATTAAATGTCTAACCACAAATATGTACAGAGAAAAATCACAGCAAAAGACAAAAGAACTTTCAATGCAGCATAAATATCTTAATGAGATCAGCTTGAGTTGAAAATTTTACATAGGATTAGCTCTTAGAGAACATAATTTAGAAAACTGTTATTATAGTTACTGTTTCATTTTCCTCCATGGATAGGGAGAGTAGCTATACATCACATCAATAGACTTTCCATGTGCTTATTCACTTCAGGTGATTCTGCCACTAATTCAATTATCCAAGGTAGAATAGCAAAAATGTATTTCAGGAAAAATAGGCAAATAATTGGCTATCATGGAAAAACTAGTTCTTGTAGATGTTGCTCGCCACCAAGACGTCAAATATTTAAGATTGTTTGCCAATCAGGGGCTTTTTTATTTCTAGTTTTCAATAAGACGGTAAAATAAATTTTTAAATCATTTTTACATTTTAAGAAGGATTGGTAAGGCCTAATAGGCTAATTTCGACACAAAGCTGTTTGGTTTTTGGCTATAATTGTGTAAAATTCCATAGGGTCGCCTACTGATGGATATTGGTGTTGGTAGGCTAAACCAAAGCTTCTAAAATGTGGCAGATGGTAGTTAAAAGACTGAAATGTGTGAAAAGCTTGAGAAGGACCTTGGAAAAAAGGTGGCTCATGAAAATATGCCATATAATTTTTTAAAATAATGAGTATTAACATCACAAACAGAAAATACTATTATAGCTACCTTTAGAATTTTGTGAAATAATATTTTAAATACATAATTATAGAAACTGAGAGAAGTGACCCTAATAACTGCTAACTTACTGTAAGTCTCTGTATTAGACTTGAAACTACTTATGAGTAAAGAGTCTCTCTTCCTTTGCACATTATGAGGGAGAATCCTCCAGATTTCAGTTCTTGTTCCCTTTTTCATAAAACTATTTAAATATACTAGAGATTTCCTAGCTTCCCTTTCACATCAAGATGAAGCATTGCATTTTTCACATTATGTTCCTCAAATTTTATCCTTAAAACACTGCCACTATAATTTGTCCATTCATTAAGTCATTCATTATTCAGCAAGTTTAAAGTTCTTCAAATTATGGGAATAGCGTTTTTAATATTAAATATGATTTCAATGATGGGAAAGTTATTATAGCATTCCACTGGTCAGGACAATGATGAAAAAAAACACCTGAAACGTATAATGTCTTGATCACAACATAAGTGGGTAATAGGACTGCGAAGATGTCTCTAACAGGATTGTGAAGATGTCTTTGGGTCAGCCCCTCTTTGTTTTTGAGGGATATAGATCAATGGAGAATCTGCGTCTGTGGCATCGCCAGTCTCACTGGAGACAATCTCCACTCCAGCCAGCCAGAGAGTAAAGGAGCGGGGAGAGTGAAGGAGTTTGGAAGGTGTGGACAACACTGTTGTTCACATTTCTTTGTATATAATTCATTCAACCCTGTGAGCATGTCTGTACTATAGTCAAGAGAGGACTGGCAATTTTAGTTTTTTAACTTCAGTGCTTCAGTGATTACTCTCTTTTCAGGAAGGAAGGGAGCACAAGGCTTTTGGCAGACAGCTAATGAACTGCTCCCAAAATATGAAGAAATATAGTTTTAAAATATTTAAAATATTTTATTTATGTATTTTGTTTCAATAATTGAGTGATATATTTCAGGCACACTTAAATCCGTTCTTAAATAGCTCCTTGATCTCATTCCTTGTCTTTAATCCCCAAAGGCAACCAATCTCATGAAGGGATTATATGAAGTGCTCGTGGATTAAAAAAAAAATTAGTATGTGGAAGACTGCTGTGTATTATTGAAAAACACATTCAAAATACCATATTGAAAAGAGAAATACAGCCTTATTTCTTTGCTTGCTTGACTTATAAAACTATTTGCTAAACCGGTAGTTGATTGGTTTTTTTTTTAATAGTGAGCCTGGGTTATTGAATTACCACATAGCCATCTGCCAATGACACACGCCTGTTTTCAAAACTTGTTTGAATGAGAAACAAACTGTTCTTGTGCCTAAGCTATTACATAGTTTTCTCTATCAGTTTAGCCTACATTAACTAATTCAAACTAGAAGTGACTTATTGGGCATATGAAGCCTTAAATGTCATAATTATTTCTACTTTGGGCTACAACATACATATATATATACCTAGTTTTTCTCTACAAATGTGTTTGAGAGTTTCACTTGCCCTAAAATCTCAACATACATTTCATTATATAACTCTTGGCAACTTTGGTTTGTTTTTCATAGATTCATGCATTACCTGTTCAAATAAATAAGCCCAATTAAAAACAAATATAAAACAATATTAAGAGTTACTAGGCAAAGGAAAGGAGAAACTCTTTAGACCCTACAAACTAGAAGAGTTTTCAAAAGAGAAAAATATCTGGCAACATCAATAAAAGGAGATAAAGCATCATGGTGGTCATTGTTTGGCTATCCCAAGCCCTCTTCCTATTGCTAATGAATTTTAATTAAAAATTAGCTGAATAGTGTCTCCTGAACATCTTCTAACTTCCTAATAAAAACAGGTAAATTCAGTTGGCAGATCGCTTTTCCTACCCTGGTTAAGTGCACAGTCATAGCATCTGAAGCCACAACAATCATTCTGAGATTTTGTTTTAAGAGGCATGAGGACAAATGCAAGCTTTTAAGACTGATGGAACAGAAACAAACAAAAACAGCCAGAAGTGGTATTTGTGTAGTCACATTAGCATGGAAATACCTATTTCCAGACTATACCGCTCATTACAACAACACTGGCTTTTCTCAGTTTTTACTATTCGTCAGTGACAATGCCAATGTGCATATTGATAATAAATTGTTGTGCTAATACACATTTTCCAGATAAATAGTGAAGGGCATTTTTTAAACTTTATTTTATATTTTTTAAAATTTACATCCAAATTAGTTAGCATATAGTGAGGCAATGATTTCAAGAGTAGATTCCTTAATGCCTCTTACCCATTTAGCCCATCCCCCCTCCCACAACCCCTCCAGCAACCCTCAGTTTGTTCTCCATATTTACGAGTCTCTTCTGTTTTGTCCCCCTCCCTGTTTTTATATTATTTTTGTTTCCCTTCCCTTACATTCATCTGTTTTGTCTCTTAAAGTCCTCATATGAGTGAAGTCCTATGATTTTTGTCTTTCTCTGACTAATTTCACTTAGCATAATACCCTCCAGTTCCATCCACGTAGTTGCAAATGGCAAGATTTCTTTTTGATTGCCAAGTTATACTCCATTGTATATATATACCACATCTTCTTTATCCATTCATCCATCAATGGACATTTGGGCTCTTTCCGTACTTTGGCTATTGTTGATAGTGCTGCTATAAACACGGGGGTACATGTGTCCCTTCTAAACAGCACACCTGTATCCCGTGGATGAATGCCTAGTAGTGCAATTGCTGGGTCATAGGGTAGTTCTATTTTTAGTTTTTTGTGGAACCTCCATACTGTTTTCCAGAGTGGCCGCACCAGCTTGCATTCCCACCAACAATGCAAAAGAGATCCTCTTTCTCAGCATCCTCGCCAACATCTGTCGTTGCCTGAGTTGTTAACACCTGTTATCCATTCTGACAGGTGTAAGGTGGTATCTCATTGTGGTTTTGATTTGTATTTCCCTGATGATGAGTGATGATGAACATTTTTTCACGTGTTGGTTGGCCGTCTGGATGTCTTCTTTGGAGAAGTGTCTATTCATGTCTTTTGGTGAAGGGCATTTTTGTAAATGTTGACTGGGCATTCAGTTTTCTTGTTCTAGAAAAACATCTTTAGACATTCTGGTATATATCTGGGATTTGAGTTATCATTTATATGCATCACAAATATCTTCTCTGAATATGAGATTTGCTAATTAACTTTGGTAAAAAAATACTTTATATGCAAACAAGTTTTTCATTATGAATATAATAAAATTGATCAGTCTTGAAATCTTTGATTGGAAATTTTATTTTCTTACTTATGATTATCTTCCCTACTCCAGTATCATGTAGATATTATCTTGTAAGCCCTTCAAGGTGTTTTTAAATTTTGACTTTCATCATTAAGCTTATATAATGTATAATATATAGCATGTATTTCATATAATGTATAATAAAATATAAATGGAAAATTTCTGTCTACGGTGAGAGTCAGGATTTTGTTTTCTTCAGTGTGGACTACAAAGCATCCTGAATATTATATTGAACATATTAGACATTATATTGACTAATATATTGAATAAATGGTATTTAATACCCTTCATTTAGTTTGTTGCTTCTCTGTTGATATACAGTGTATCTGCTTTACAGATTTGAAGTTCTATTAAGTAAATAAATATTCAGAATTTTTATTTATTTTTTTAATGAAATGATACATTGCTCATTAGGAAATGACCTTAATTAACCCTTCAAATTTAGTGGCTTTGAATTCTACTTTACCTGATATCTGATATGAATATAACCATTATTTTTACATGATATATGTTAATATATCATTTTCCTTTTCGTGGCTTTCCATTTAAAATATATAAGTCATGTAGAATCTGCCTTTTGTTTTTACAACAATCTCTGCCTTTTAATTGGGATGTTTAAACTATCCAATGTGATACTATTTAATGTGACTACTTACATGGTTAGTTTAAGTCAATTATCTTATTGCTTGCTATTTGCACCATCTGTTCTTTGTTCTCTTTTTTCATTTTTCTGCTATTTTGCAATAAATTAGGAACATTTAATGCTTAAGCTCTTCTTTTTTTTTGGCTTATTACAACTTTATGTTTAGTTATTTTAGTAGGTACTCTAATGTTTACAATATCCACCTTTATCTCATGACAATTTACCTTCAAGTGTTATTATATCACTTCACATATACTATAAAAATCTTACAATACCATGTACCAGAAATGGTGAAGTTATTGACCTCTGAAAGTTTACTCCTATATAAAAATAACAAGAACACTAGGCAAAAAATTGTGAAAATATAATATCAAAATTCTAGAAGTTTACCAAAGGCTTAGAACAAATTGGAAACTGACTATCAAGGAAAAAAAAAGCTGAAATTTGGTAATAACAGTGAGATTTGTGTCCATTTGGCTTCTTCCAACTTCTCAGTAGATTTGAAAATAAACTCCCTTGTATTCGTGATGAAAACCACCAGCCTAGGAACCTCTGGAGAGGACAAAATAGGTTTGGAGCTGTCCCCAAACATTTCCAGAGAACAGTCTTTTTTTATTATTTTTTTTTGAACTACCTAGCAGTTTCCTACAGAGATCATCTTTATTTGACCTGACCCAGAGCTTGCTTGTGAAGACAGGCTTTTCCCTAATGGGAGGAAGGGTGTCAAAAACAGTGACAATTGCTTGATTTCACAGCTACCTAAAGTGGTGATAAGAACTGAGCAAACAAGAAGCTGACCAAAACAAACAAACAAATAGCCTGAAAGGAAAACCTGGGGAATAAAATGAACTAAAAAAGTTCTCAGACTACAATGGGATGAAATAATTCAATAACAAGAGGACAAGGGAAATTTATAAATACATAGGAATTAGACATTGCATTCTTAAATAACCAAAGAGTCAAAGAAGAAATCAAAATACAAATTAGAGAGTAGAGTGAGATTAAGAAAAATAAGAATACATTAATGCATACTATAAAACATACAGTAAAAGCAGCGTTCAGAGGCAAATTTATAGATGTCAATACCTATATTAAAAATGACTAATCTAAACTTTAATCACTAACCTAAACTTTGAGACTAGAAAAAGAACATAAAGCAAACAGAAGGAAGGAAATAATAAAGATTAGAGCAGAAATTAATGAAATATATATTAGAAAACCAATAGAGAAAATGAATAAAACCAAAAGTTTGTTCTTTGGGAAAAAATTGATAAATATAAAAAATCTCAAATTACTAAAATAAGGAAAGGGGAATTAACCACTTGTAGAGATAAAAGTGATTAAGGGAAAACTATGAACAATTTTATGTCAACACATTAGATAACCTAGATGAAATGGACAAAACTCCTAGAAAGATACAAACTACCCAACTGATTCAAGACAACCTACACATCTGAACAGACCTATAACAAGTAGAATAGGAATTAGTAATACAGTAACTTCCCACAAAAAAACCCAAGCCGCAAGAGCTTAACTGGTTAATTCTACAAAGTGTTTAAAGAATCAACACCAGTCCTTTACACATTTTTCCAAAAATACATTCCCCATACATTCTATGAGGCCAGAATAACCCTGATACCGAAAGCAGGCAAAATCCATACAAGAAGATAAAACTGTAGAACAACATCTCTTATAACTATAGTCACAAATATTGTCTAGAAAATGCTAGCAAAACAAATCAGGTAATATAAAAAAGATATTATACCACAACCAAGTGTGACTTATTGCACAAATACAAGGCTGAATCAACATGTGAAAACCACTGTATGATCATATCAATAGCCACAGAAAAAGCATTTGACAAAATCTAACACCAGTTTTAACTAGTGTCATTTTCCCGTCCGAAGGATTCAACAGTTCTTGGAGTGAAGGTCTGTGGGTCATAAATCTTTTCAGTTTTATTATGATCCAAAACGTTTTCAAGCTACATTTTTAAAACATAATTTTGTTGCTTAAGAAATCTAGGTTGATGGTTTTCTTCCCAATACTTAAAGATGTTTTTTCACTGTTCACTCGTGTAGACTATGTGCTTGAAATTTCTGTTGCCATTCCTATATTTGCTCCCCTCTATGTAATGTATTTTTGTATTTCTGGCTTATTTTTTAGACTTCCTTTTTTTTTTCACTGAAATTGTTCAAGTAATTCAAGAATTATAATGTGGCCCGGTATAATTCCTTCATTTTTGTTTGCATGGGATTCATTAAAATTATTGGATCTATCAGTTTATCATTTTTATCAAAATTGAAGATATTTTCCCATGATTTTATCATGTTTTTTTTTCTATCCCTTTTTTTTCCAGTTTGAGCATGCTGATTACTGCTATATTTGTCTGCTTAATGTTGTCCCAGATTTTATTTATGCTTTTTACCATAAAATGATACTATTTAGTTCATAAGAACACAGAACATAGTAAGTCCCCCATAAATAATAGCGGTGATTACATAAAGGAATGAAGAAAATCCTCACATAAATATTAAAAAGTCACAAACACAATTTCAGGGACTCTCTAATATGTTTTCTGAGTATATAATCTGATCACTATGTTGTCTGGATTTTAATATTTATAAGCTTTCAAATGTCAATGAGCATATGTCCAATCTTCAAAAAATCTCTAATTTCATAATTAATAGCACACACAATGTATTGAAGAGAACATTAAAGTCAATTTTCAATTTACTTAACTAGTCAGAGAATTAATTATAAAGCATTTTTTAAGTTCTTTGCCATACTTCCGCATGGCTTTCATTGATTTAAAGTAGCAATTGTCTTGCTAGCAGAACACAATAACTGCACTGAGTAAAGTCTTCTACACAGTTCTATTAATTAATTAAAATGATATTTTTTAAGGCCATATTCCAGATGGAGGCTTTCCATTTGCCTCAAAGGAAAGTTCCATCCACATTTTTGGGGACTTCTGTGATTAAATACAAAGTAGAACATAGAATGCATTGTTCAGGGTTCTACTAAGGTTCTAGCCTTGTCACTACCAATTAAAATAAAGTTCTTCACCATGTATTAATAAAATATAAAAGATAAGAAAATGGTAATTGAAGAAAAAATTTTCCTCGTAATAAAACCTGTGACTGCTCTTTACTTCCAACCTGCTATGTTCTTTCAGACAAAACCAGCCATAAATAAAAATAACACTAATCTTGAGCACACCTAAATAACAATGAAGAGAACTTAGAATTAAGCTACATTTAAAAAAGAAAAAAAAAGCCACTAGCGTATGCTCATCTATAATGAAAAACGTATTCTACTCTACTTTTTAAAAAATGAATACTATAGCTCTGCAAGGAAAAATATTCTTCGATATCATCTTTCTATACCCACACAAATTTTCCTCCTCCAGAGCATTTGATAAATAATAGAAATTCCTTTAACCTTGAGAGCAATCTGAAAACCATAAAAAAGATAAAGCTATAAAGCTATATCAGTAGGCACTGCCCGTTACCTGCTCAGAACTATGGCAATGACTGATGTTCAGCAGAGCTATTCTGACCCATACCCTTCAGAAAGATCTTAGTAACCTTAGCTAGTGTATTCCTTTTGACGACTTCTTGTATCAGAATGTATTCACTATGTTAATACTCATCAAGGTAGCTATTTATTTTCAGAGTATTGTTTCAGGAACTTCTCCCAAACCGTCAGTAAGGCTGTATAAAACATTCATAGTCAAGCTTTTATTGAAGACCTCACTAAATCCATGGATATAGATCTCATATATGAATATGACATTATAGCCCACTGAAGAAAACAGAGGTCCAAAGACAATGGGTGACTGCATTACAAAGCATTATAAGTTGATTTATGCCAAATTGTTTTTACTTCTTTTTTTCCTAAATTTAATTCACTCAAAATTTTCCTCTGAATAAAATAAAATTCTGTCATGTTATGTACTTAATGATATTGGATAATACTTAACACTTCTGAACTGTTAGGTGAAAGCGAATGCAGAAAGCAAACGAAACAAGAAGAGTCCTGATTTTGGCATTTGAATGGCACTAAACTGTTATTTTTCTACAGAGTTTTAAGAGAAATTATTCAATAAAATGGCACAATTATTCATAACTATCAGATTTGGGGAGAGTCCTTGCTCGTTATTTCAGCAGATAAAGTTTGACTTTTTTTTCTGCCATCCTTTTGGAAGATTTTGCAAAATAGTTTTAGTTAAGGTCACTTGCAATTTGAAAATAGGCTAGGTTTTACTCATTATGATAGCAGATAAAAATAAACTGTTACTTTCCATCTCTTTTATCCTTTATTTCCATGTCAATTCCTGTAATATGACTTGTAATGGTTATTTATTTCATTCATTATTCCAATTCACTTCTGGGAATCTCTTTTTTAATGATAGCAAGCCATGGCATCAAGGAAATTACCAGTTCCATTTTCCTGTGGATTGTTTGTTATTACTCATGCTATAAGTTCTACACAGCCGAGAGCCTATAGCTTTTATCATCATTGCATATGGCCGAAAGCCAGGTAGCTGCTAAATCTCCCATTTGCCTATTCCAAGGTACACGCACAATCAGGGGCAAAACAGTGAACCAATAATTGTGACTACTTTGAACACTCATAATTACACCAATAGTTGTTCCCTACAATACTAAAAACAATCAGATTCCAAGAGTAGAAACTGCCTTTACATCTGGCCAAAAAGAATATCATTACCACTAAAAATATTGCTTACATCTGTTTCTTCTCTAAATGTATTGTGCTATTATATAGATACGAGTTTACTTTGAGTGACTGAACATAATTATTTTATATATTTCTTTTTTTTTATTCTCCCACAATTGGGATAGTTGGGCTAGATTCAAATCATACTGCTGTCACAGTATTTTAGAATTGTATTTTGATACTTTGGCTGAAACAAAAGAGAAATCTTTCTGGCTTTATTTTAAATCAGTTGAGAGATAAACAGCAGGACAAATTCTGCCACAATTAAGGATGAACACATTGTAAAATGAGCTGCAACCAGCCATCTGTAGGTAATAAACATTACCTCTCCTCTAGAATAATCAGCTCTTCAATTATCCACTGAAACTTGGACCTGGGTATCTTTTCTCCAACAATGTGCCTGTTATTTGTCACCAAATCACTCCAGAAGTATTCTTTTTATAACAAAATATGAATGTGAAAAACAGACATTAGACAAACAGAATGTCATTTCCTTTTGCAAAAAAAAAATATTTCTGTGCTTGGAGAGTCCTTCTGAAAAATACTCTATACCCCAAAAAAGAATCTTTTGCTACATGATTCTGAAATGAAATGGAGATGATACCCTGCTGTAAACATTAAAAATATTATTTCCTTGGTTTCAAAAGAAAGCCTTTAGATGGTAGAGTCATCAGTATTGCTATTTCCTTAATGATGACTTTGCCATCACTTTGAAATAATTATTTTGATAGACAAGTACTCCTTCTCATCGGCACCCCACCCTTAATTTATATTCCAAGAACTGGCAAAACTAAAGGCCTGGCAATCTCATTCTGGCTTCATATTCCTGGTATTTTCAATTCCTGGTACAATTTCAAAACGGAAATTGTAACATATGGTATGCCTTGTCACACTCTTAGGTGATTTCATCTGATCTTCATATTACTTCCAATAGTCTCTTGCCATTAGTTTGTGATATTGAATACTGTGGTAGGCATGGCAATGAACTCAACACTGGAGAATGAGCAAAACTAACCCTGAATGGCGTATTCTTTATCCCAAGTGAAATACAGGATAAGGTCACTGCTTTGAATATCCTTTTTTTTAAGGTAGAGAAACAATCAGTTCATGATTTCTTAGAATGTGGTAATGGTAGCAAAGGCTGAAGATAAATGTGTGGCATTTAACTAAAAAAGAAGTTGATATATTTGGGTTTTGTGTTTTTGTTAAAAATTTATATTTTAATGCAGAGGTTTAAAATTATATAAAATAAGGGTGAGGATTCATTTCTTGCTTTTTCATTTCCTCAAAAATTAAGAATATTATCAACAGGAATTGAGACTGACATTCTCAGTTATGTATTAGATATATTTTAGACTTCACTTTTATCCTACAAACTGTAGGATGAGTGGAGTAAAACCTCAACTCCAGTCACATAATTGCTTGCCTTGCAATTTGTTGCTGCTCCTGATAGATTAAATAGTTTCTTAATTTTTTAACTCTTTTATATTATTTATTTTTGAGAGGCAGAGTGCGACAGAGCATGAGCGGGTGAGGGACAGAGAGTGAGGGAGACACAGAATCTGAAGCTGGCTCTAGTCTCTGAGCTGTCAGCACAGAGCCCCACATGGGGCTCGAACCCCCCAAAACCATGAGATCATGACCTGAGCCGAAGTTGGATACCCAACCGACTGAGCCACCTAGGTGCCCCCAGAGAGTTTCTTTCTTAGTATATTATTACATCCAACAAATATCTTTGAGCATCTCCTGTGAGTCAGGAAATACGTTACACATGTTAATATGGTGCTAAACCAGAAAGACCACTTGTCACCACCATGAAGCTGATGCACAGGGAGAATCAAGACACAAATAACTACAGTCGTGACAGGCGCCATCTGAATGAAAGTACACGGTTAACAGTATTTCAAAGGAGGAGGCCAAAACACAAATGGAATAATTTTTACACTCAAAGCCCAACAATCCTGTTTCAAAATCAGAGAGACTCTGATCAACTAATAAAACTAAGAATAGAGTTCACCCAAGTGTTAACAATATATTATCAGTAGAAGTGATATGAACAGGCAGTTCATAGAAGAAACACTCACGGCAATAACATTGCAAAAGAAGCTCAACTAATCACTTACATTAAAATACAAATTAAAAGAATCTTGTTTGCCTGTTTACACATTTTATTAGTTTGCTGGGGCGGCAGTAACAAAGTACCATAACCTGAGGGGCTCCAATAACGGGAATCTATCATCTCAGTTCTGGATGGTGGAAGTCAAATATCAAGGGTCAGCAAGGCTGGGAGAGAGGATCTGTTCCTTGCCTCTCTCATAACTTCTGGTAATTTGCTGCAAATCCTTGGTGTTCCTTGGTATCTGTTGCATCACCACCAACTCTGCCTTCATCTTTACATGATGCTGTCCTTGGGTGTATGCCCACACCCAAACTTCTTTTTACAAGGACAGCAGTCATATTGAATTAGGAGCCCATCCTCCTTTGGTATGATTTTGCCTTAACTAATCACATTTATAACACATCTATCTATTTTCAAATACAGTCACATTCTGAGGTACTGGTATTTAGGATTTCCACAAATAAGCTTTGGGGGGATATAACTCAATGCATAAAACATCTCATATTTGCAAATATCATTAAACATATGACACTTTAATAACCAACGTTGTCAAGAGTATGGAGAAGGGGTCATTCTAACATATACTGGTGGGATTCTAAACATTAGGAAATTGTATTCATGATGTCATTTTGTCCAAATGTATCAAAAATTAAAAACATTCTCAGTTTCTGCTTTGGAAATTGCACTTCTAGAAATCTATCTCGTATAAATGCACGTGTGCATGAAGATTAATATGCAAATAGTAACTGAAGCAAGAAAGAAATCAAATGTCGCCTTGAATTCATTTTTAAGTATTTCATATTTTGCTGGCCATTAGGAGTATTCTTACTTTTTAATTTCCTCTTCATTATTAAAAATAGAAATGCAGTTCATTTTTCTATACTGATCTTGTATTCCGTGACCATGCTACATTCACTTAATTCCCCCTCAATATTTTTTTGGTGATATCCTTAATGCTTTCTATAGAGAATAATGTTAACCAAAAAATTTTTGCTTGTCTCTTTCCAATATATATTACTTTTATTTATTTTTTTACTTGCTTTACTGCACTTGTTTGAGACTTCCAGTAAAACACTACAAAAGAGAAGTGAAAGCAAACATGTTTGCTTCATCTCCAGTCCTAGAGCAAAAGCATTCCATCCTTCACCACTAACTATGGTGCGAGCTATAGCTTCTGAGTGTTTTGTTGTTGTTTAGGTTTTTGGGGATGCCCTTGAGAAAGTTTCTTCAGATTCCTAATTTGCTGAGAGTTTTAAAAATGTGTATTGGATGCTTTTTTTACATCTTTGGAGATCATCACATTGTTTTCTTTCCCCTTCTTTATATTACTTTGCTAATTTAGTGAAAGGCATAGATTTATTTTAAAATGTAAAACCAATCTTGTCTTTGTGAGATATGCCACACTTAGTCATGCTGTGATAATTCTATCTGATGTCATGTTTCAGTGTACTAAAATTTTGTTAAGGATTTTTGTATCAAAATTCTTAAGGGATGCTGATTTGCAGTTTTGTACTCCTGTAGTGTCATTTTCTGAATTTGGTATATGGGGAATGCCTGTCTTACAGGTGACTGATGATGTGTTTGGGTAGAATTGATACTGTATCTTTCCGCAAAGCTGAGCAGAATTCACCAGTAAAGTTATCTGGGCCCATGGTTTTCATGTGGGAAGGTTTGTATCTACAAATCCAATTTCTTTCAGAGACATATGGTGATTCAAGTTATCTATTTCCTCTGTTGTGATTCTGTTGGTTTATAACCTTGTTGTAAAGTTGTTTATAACATTTCCTCAATTTCCTTTTAATAACTGCAATAGTTCTGGTGATATCCTTTCTATTCATGGATTAGTAATTAAAGTCTTCTCTATTATTTTTCTAAGAGTCAGATAAATTTGTTCTTATTTTTTTTTAAATTTTATTTTAGACAGAGCGTGAGCATGTGAGCAGGGGAGGGGCAGAGGAAGAGAGGAAAAAGAGAATCTTAAGCAGACCCCACACTCAGCATGGAGTCCAACACAATCCCAGGACCATGAGATTGTGACTGAGACAAAATCAAGAGTCGGATGCTCAACCGACTGAACCACCCAGGTGCCCTGAAATTTGGTTTTTATTTTTTCCAAAAATGTGGTATTTTAAAATTTATTTTTATTACTTTTTCACTTCTGTTTCATCGACTTATGTTCTTAATTATTTTCTCCATTAGACTTAATTTTAGATGTAACTTACTCTTCCTTTTTCTACCTTCTTAAGGTGGACAATTATGTTAATTTTACAATCTACAGCCATTTATAATACTTGTGTTAAGCTATAAACTTCCCTCTAAGTACTTCTTTTTCTGCATTTTAAAAGTTTCATGCTTTGGGTTTTTGTTTCCTTTCAGTTAAAAATGTTTTCTAATTTCTTTTACAGTTTTTAAAATCTGAAATAGAAGTTATTTAGAAGTGGGTTAACATCCAGACATTTGGAGACTTTTACAAATATCTTTGTCATTTGTTATTTATTTTAGCTATGGTCAAAGTATATACTTCATATCACTTCAATTCTTTTAAACTTATGGATATTTGTTTATGGCACTGTAGTGGGCTAAATAGTATCCCCTCAAAATGCGTATCGACCCAGAACCTCAAAATATGACCACTTATTGAAATAATGTCTTTGCATCCAAATCACAGAAAATTAAATACAGTGCAGTCATGTCTCCACCCCTGCCAGCAAAGACCATGCAGAGAGTCTACATTTCCAATATGACCAAGCTGTAATAAATTGCCTTAACCCTCTTGGTCATATCAGAAATATGTGATTTGGCTGAAGTAGAGGAATTATCTGAAAACTGCCTTGATGGCTTCCTTTCCCCAGTCCTTTGGCTAGAAGATCAGAATTTTCCTGGGTATTTTTTTTTAACCTGTGCTTGTTGGCACTTTTGGGTTGCCAATAAATGAAATAAAATACTCAGTGAATGGGTCCGATGACAAAATGGGAAGGACAGAAAAAAGAATAGGTGAACTTAGAAATTATTCAATCCAAAGAAATTATTCAATCCAAAGAAAGAATTTAAAAAAGTACGAGCATAAGTGTGCTATTTCTTGATAAGGGAGAGGTTTGGGTTGGTTGGAGGATAAGTGACTTCAGTTTGGGCTGTGTTGACTTCGAAGTGTTTGGAACATCTGAGGGAAACTTAAAAGTAAAACTGAAAGCACGTGAGGGCAAGCACTATTCTAAGCATTGTTACATGCCTAACACTCAACACTGCAACTCTGGGTATTACTATTAACATCTCCATTTTATAAGTGTAGAGAGTAGGAATGTAAAGTTTAAATAACTCATTAGATCCACACATCTAGTAAGTAGTAAGCTATTATAAACTCAAGCATTCTGGTTATAGAATCTATACCCTTATCCCTGGCTTCAGACGTGAAGAGTATTAATTACAAAGGTGAGGAGGTCTGGAGAGTAATATGATTTGTAAATGTAGATTTGAGCTATCTAAAAATATAGATCATTGAATTCGTAGATTTCTCACATAAATTATGTATAGTGCAAACACAGAGGCTAGATATAGATTCGTAAAAACAATTCACATTTAAGATCGTGGTGGGAAGAGCCTTCAAAGGAGGTTCATTGAGGCTGCTGAAATAGGGACACAAATATCAAAAGATTTTATCCTAATCAAAAGCAAAGAAAGATGCCACAAGTAAAAGGGAGTGGTTAACAGGGGTAACTGCTATGAAAATTTCGAGAAACAATAATATAGACGTTAAATGAGTGCCCACAGCATATAACATACTAGATGAAATGCTTTATCTATATTTATCATGTTAGCCTTGTAGCAAATCCATGCTATAAGGGAAACTCCATGCTTATGGGGAAACTGTATAATTTTCCTCATTTTACAGGTGGGCACTATAGTTAATAGGTTATTAACCTATTAACCTCATTTTACCGGTGGGCACTCTGAATCAAAGAGAGGTTAATAAAATTAACACAGGCACCTCAGTAAGAATAGGTGAACAGCTATCAAATGTTGATTCAAGATATTTAAGAAGGAAGCAACGGAAAGAGATTGTGGATCTGGGGGAGGTTTTTTGGGAAGGGCAGGGCTTTGGTTTTGATTCTTAGAAAAAAAATGAGATGAACTGCTTATACAAAGAAACCAATATAGTAGGTAGTTTTCTAGAGATGCTACTCTAATGAGTGAACAATCTGTGGTGTCTCAAATGAAAGCATCATCCTTCATTAGCAAAAAAGAATATTTTCTGCTGTCACTGTTAGGAAAGAAATGAAAAAAATGATTCAAAGTGCAGACTACTCAAGAAAGTTGAGCTTCTTTTTCTCATCATTCTTATGTCTATAGGAAAGGAGGGGTCAGATCTCCTCCCAACAAGGGAGCAGGAGATGTAGCTACTTAAGTCTGAGAAAAGCAAAGAGGGTTTTAAATAGCTGTTGCATTTGGCACATCTGGGTGGTGCAGTCAGTTGAGCTCAGGTCATGATCTCAGGGTTTGTGAGTTGGAGCCCCACATTGGGCTCTGTGCTGACAGTTGGGAGCCTGGAGCCTGCTTTGGATTCTGTGTCTCCTCTCTCTGCCCCTCCCCAACTTGTGCTATGTCTCTCTATGTCTCCCCCAAAAAATAAATAAATGTAAAAAAAAAATTAAATAGCTGTTGCATCTAGCAGAATGCAGAGGGAACAGCAGAAACATGGAAGCTATCTAGGGATAATGAGGAGGCCAGCTGAAGATAGAGCATGAAATACCAGTTGCATTGTTTTATGATAAAGACTTTGCTGTCAGGGAAAATTCCTTTTCGCCACAGGCCCACATTAATTAGTAATTTCTTTAAAGGCAGTACAGACAAGATTCAGAAAAAATGGAGGCATATTTGTTCAAAGGGCTTATTCAGTAAAACGTCTTTTCTCTTCTGTAATGATAGTATTACATATGAAGTTGATATTACCAACACTGGTTTATTAGTCTCCTGCAGCTGAGAAACTGGAAACCCCCCTAACAAATTGCCTTAACTTCCTGACTTGGTAGGGTTAAGAAACAACAAAAAGTTTTTTAAGCTAATTCACAGTCAAGTTACAAGGACTTAATCTTGTCATGCTTTTGGAGGGACAGACACGAGACTATACAGTTGAATAACCTCCATCCCCAACCCCTAGCTTCATAGGGCACTAAGGAGACATGTTGACTAAATGCATGTGTTATCTTGGATTCAATCTTGGAACAAAAAAAGAACACTAGTGGAATCCCTGATGAAATCCAAATAAAGTCTAGAGCTTAAGTTAAAAGTACCATGCCAATATTATTAATTTGTTAATTTTGACAAATATATTAAAATTATGTAAAACAGTAATATTAGAGAGAAATTAGGTGAAGTGACTATTAATTTGCTGAATAATCTTTCCAAGTTTTTTCAGGAATCCAAAATTATTCTCAAAAACATGTTTATTAAAACTAAGAATATGAATTGTCCCTCTTAAGTCTTTCATATCCAGAAGAAGGAAGACAAAAGGAAATTCCCATCCCTATTTTTTAAGAAGTAATACATTAACCCTATTACCTAAGTTTTAGAAGAATATCTGTCATTATCAAACTCCACTTTGAAACTAAATATATCTGTTCCCTTTCTTCTAGCAAGTGAACAGCAGAGGGCTAGAAGTCAGAATAAAAAGTCACATTGTAATGAGAAGTATTTATCATCTAATCCTAGCTAAGCAAAAAGAAAAACAAATACAGGCAAACAAAAAAAACCTATGCTCTCTCTTTCACACAATGTGTTCAAATAGTAGGTTATAACCTAGTGCCTCGGGTGAGTCCAGCATGTGAAATAATTACATCAGGAATGTGGTAGAATGTGGGGATGCTAGTCTTATGTCCAATACATCCATGCTGAAGAGTTGTTTAGAGGTAATTAAGTTAATACACTAACTCATTTTTAGCTTTCCCATATTGGTCAGAAATGAAGCTATTATTTTTTAAGCTGTTTTTACCTTAAATTTTCTGTGAAAAATTTGCTGATATATAGCTTTTTGAATAATAAATTTCTTAGAAAACATGAATAGCGTGTGATAATTGCATCCTTATTGTCACACTGACATAGGCTCTCAGGATACAGTGGTGAAAAAAAATGAACATGTCCCTCATGCTCAAGAACTTACCAAATAGTAGGCACAGCAAATAAGAAATGATTTTTAAGGTCACTAAAATATTGAGTATTTATTATACTCCAGGAAGAGTTTAACTGCTCCTGAAATTTCCAACAAATAAACTGTGATAAGTACTAAAAATATAGAGGATACCGTGATAGGTAATAACAGGCAATAATTACCTAGATTATGTAGGGATTACTTTATATTGGAGGTTCAACCTAAAACTGTAAAAGGAGGAAATATTTAATGAAGGAAAGGTGAAAAAAGCTAGCTGTGCTAAAAACAGTAAGAGTATTCTAAAAAAAAAATAAGTAAATAAAAGAAAGAAAAGAAAAAAAAAAAAAAGATATGACCATAGGTACATATCTTCATAGAGAAAATAAATAAGAACATAAACAGACTGGAAAGAATGTTATAGAAAAAGATAGCATCATAAATGTTAATTATCAAAGATAATTGAAGATAAATTATCTTCTGTTTGAGATAAATTATACTCTGTTTCATAAATTATCAAAGATAATTGAAGATAAATTAGAACATGCCAGGACAGGAAAGAGAACTGTGGTTTCAGAAAGCATGGGGAATGTCTTGCTATGTGCTTAGTATGTGGTAGGCATGTACTAAATCACTTGTATGCATTATCTTATTTAAACATTACATTAATAGTATGTGGATAGTCAAACTTTAAAGACCAGTTATGTATGTATTAGAGGGGTTATGTAACTTATTAAAAGCCACAATGGTAGTTTTACGTGATTCACCCAGCATTACAATAGGCAATGTAAACGTCATAATTATCATGTCACCACTGTGACTGCCATGACCTTATCATTATTGACTATGAGATTACTATCCGAATGTTTTATTGAAGTATAATGGACATTTAGTATCCTCTTAGTTTCAGGTGTACAACATAGTGATTCAGTATTTTTATACATTACAAAATGATTCCCATGATAAGTCTAGTTACTGTTACCTTACAAAGTTATTACGATCTGAATGTTTTTGACAGTTTCTGAGTTTTAGAATTTCTAATGTTTTAAAATTCCATTGCAGAGACAAATTACTGGGATCAATTAGTGAGGCCCAGGAAGGCTTGGCTATGACAACTAACATGAAATAGAAAAAGAAATCAGATGTTAGAAAATTTTATACTCTGAGGTTATTTTCCTTTCCAACGGATGATCTTTCTTTTAGTGAGAACCTAAGAGCAATCCTTATTGTTTATGTGTGGGTTAGGGGGTATTTGTCTATCCATTCATTAAGAGTCACAATCAACAGAGTATATTCTCCAGTTTTCAAAGTAACACGCACACACAAACACACACACACACACACAGCCTTATTTTTCTAGCAGAAACTTTAGTTGGGCTGAATAATAAGTCCTGTAAATCGTTATATAAGACATAAGAAAAACTGTCTAACCCTTTTGGAATTTGAACATGTTGCATTCATGTAGAAATAAATAAACAATTGCCATTGATTTATTTCTTTCAAGTCAGAAACCAAAGAACTCTCTGAGAGTAGTGATTTCTATTTCGAAATTACTAAGTATTTTCTTTTTTAAAATTTGTATCCTGATTTACAGATAAAAGATCATTGAAGAAATTCCAAACAGCTTCACATACACTTCAGAGTTTGAGTAAGCTTACCATATTGAATTAAACATTAGACACTTTTGATGTGTGTGTGTTTTTCCCTCTAAATCTTGGAAAGAGTCTGTGCTTAAATATTTAAGCCACGGTATAGTGTGTCAGAGTTAAAACGGGAAAGCTTTTAAATCAAAATTGGAAATAATACATTTAAGCATAGGTTTGCACTTTGATGAATTCAGGAAGAGTCACAATGGCTCATAGTCTGGCCATGGTCTGGTAGAATTAGCAAATTGTAATGATATGTTTCCCTTCATGTGTGGGTTTTGCAGTAGGCATGAGGAAAATGCAGATTCTTTTTCTCCTAGGATTCTTCATATCTTCTGCCATTAGTCATACCAAGCATATGGAAATAGAGATATAAATTTTAATGTAGCGTGCACACATTTCTAGAGGATGCAGAGGTATGATAGAGGAACTTCCCCCTCTACTTATTCTTAAGACATTAAGTAACATGACTATCATGGTGTTCAGTAAATTCACATTTCCAATTTGACCTGTCTCTTAAATTACCCATCTCAAATGTTCACTGGGCAGTTTCAAATGAGTTTACTTCAAATTCTTCAAATAAACTCATCACTTTTCTTCAAGATACTTCATTTCCTACCTTTTCTTTTTCCATGAGTATACTAGAAATTTTGAAGACATCCCTGATATTTTTTTTTTCTGTCAGTACACTATCTGTCATCAAGCCTTCATTTTCTTTTCTTTTTTCTTTTTAATGTGTTGATTCACTCATTCTGCCTCACCCTCACCATTATCAAACTCCTATTGCCTAACAACTGTATTATTAGAACATCCTGTTAGCTGGACTAATTTTTTTTTCTTGTCTTCTAAATGAACCTAATTGTACTACTAGGTTAATCATTTTACTAGTTACTATTTAAGTGCTTTATAAAACAGTTGTATCTCAAATTTACATCCAATATTCATGAATAGTATCCTTTTCTAACTAAGGT
Source organism: Panthera uncia (assembly GCF_023721935.1). NCBI lineage: Eukaryota > Metazoa > Chordata > Mammalia > Carnivora > Felidae > Panthera > Panthera uncia. The sequence goes on along the minus strand of NC_064812.1, from coordinate 46,577,723 downwards.
AGCCCATACTGAAAATATATCTTCTGAAAACTATAAGGTATTTGGTATTCATTTATTCAATATGCATTTCTTTACACTGTCTTCTTGTAAGTCATAGATATGATGTACACAATGTTTGTGTGTCTAGCCCCTATGGAATCCTATCAGAGAGACAGAAAAAAATTATAACCTCATGACTCAGTGTAGTGCTATGAATATTAGATGCCCAATTTGTTGAAAAAATAATATATAGAAATATAACTGTGAAAGAATTTCAGGTGTAACAACAGAAATCTATGTATATAACGATGTCATATGAAACTGGACAGTTGATTTTCCCAAGATAATTTTAAAAGCCTTTATAACTTGATATTAAAACCAAGTCTTGGGGCACCTGGGTGGCTCAGTCAGTTGGGTATCTGACTTCATCTCAGGTCATGATCTCACAGCTCTTGAGTTTGAGCCCCGCGTCCGGCTCTGTGCTAACAGCTCAGAGCCTGGAGCCTCCTTCGGATTCTGTGTTTCCCTCTCTCCCTCTACCCATCCTCCACTCATGTTCTGTCCCTGTCTCAAAAATAAATAAACACTTAAAAAAAATTAAATCAAGTCTTGAGGGGTAGCTGGCTGATTTGGTCAGTGGAAGGTGAAACTCTTGATATTGGAATTGTGAGTTTGAGCTCCACATTGGATGTAGAGATTACTTAAAATTAAAACCTCTTTTAAAGAAAACTAAGTATTGAATAATATTAGGGATTAAGCACATTTCAGGCAAACAGAATATATGTTGAAATCCAAATCATGAAGTAACCTAGAGGTCAGAAAATCTGAGAGTATTCTGATATTAGGTCAACTTCAAGGACTGCTGGTAGGTGGTGTCTTAGAGGTCCCCAGAGCCTGCCTGTGAAAATGGCTGGAGAATTTCAAGAAGGGGAATAGCAAGAGAACAGTTCACAAATAAATAAATAAATAAATAACCACCCAGGTAGCATTATAGGGGATAAATGGGAGGGAAAATAAACTATGGGCAGAGGAATCAGGAGAGCACATGCACACTGATCGAGGCAAGAACTAATGAAGATATGACATTGGTGTTAGAAGAAAGGGAGCAGAATTGACATGTTTACAAGTCAAAGGGAATAACTTGGCAAGCATCGTGATGTAGAGCTTGAGGCAGGGGATAAATATAGGGACATTCTCAATGTTATGACTTGTACAACTCAGTGAATGTTGATGCCCTTAAAAATAAATTTTATGATTACAGCTTTGTAGTAGAGGCTAAAGTCTGGGATTGTGATGCCTCCCGCTTTGGTCTTCTTCTTCAATATTACTTTGGCTATCCGGGGTCTTTTGTGGTTCCATAGAAATTTTAGGATTGCTTGTTCTAGTTTCGAGAAGAATGCTGGTGACATTTTGATTGGGATTGCATTGAATGTGTAGAGAGCTTTGGGTGGTATTGACATTTTGACAATACTTATTCTTCCAATACATGAGCAGGGAATGTCTTTCCATTTCTTTATATCTTCTTCAATTACTTTCATAAGGTTTCTATAGTTTTCAGCATACAGAACTTTTACATTTTTGGTTAGGTTTATTCCTAGGTTTTTTATGCTTCTTGGTGCAATTGTTAATGGGATCAGTCTCTTTATTTGCCTTTCTGTTGCTTCATTATTAGTGTATAAGAATGCAATTGATTTCTGTGCATTGATTTTGTTCCTGTGATTTTGCTGAATTCATGTATCAATTCTAGCAGACTTTTAGTGGAGTTTATCGGGTTTCCCATGTATAATATCATGTCATCTGCAAAAAGTGAAAGCTTGACTTCATCGTTGCCAATTATGATACCTTTGATTTCCTTTTGTTGTCTGATTGCTGATGCTAGAACTTCCAACACTATGTTAAACAACAGTGGTGACAGTGGACATCCCTGTCATGTTCCTGATCTCAGGGGGAAAGCTCTCAGGTTTTCCCCATTGAGAATGATATTAGCTGTGGGCTTTTCATAAAAAAAAAAAAAAAAAAAAAAAAAAAAAAAAAAAAAAAAAAAAAAAACAGACACATAGACAAATGGAATAGAATAGAGACTCCAGAATTGGGCCCACAAAAGTATGGCCAACTAATCTTTGACATAGCAAGAAAGAATATCCAATGGAAAAAAGACAGTCTCTTTATCAAATGGTGGTGGGAGAACTGGACAACATGCAGAAGAATGACACTAGACCACTTTCTTACACCAGACACAAAAATAAACTCAAAATGGATAAAGGACCTGAATGTGAGACAGGAAACCATCAAAATCCTAGAGGAGAAAGCAGGAAAAGACCTCTCTGACCTCAGCCGCAGCAATTTCTTACTTGGCACATCTCCAAAGGCAAGGGAATTAAGAGAAAAAATGAACTATTGGGACCTCATGAAGATAAAAATCTTCCGCACTGCAAAGGAAACAATCAACAAAACTAAAAGGCAACCAACGGAATGGGAAAAGATATTTGCAAATGACATATCAGACAAAGGGCTAGTACCCAAAATCTATAAAGAACTCACCAAACTCCACACCCGAAAAACAAACAATCCAGTGAAGACATGGGCAGAAAACATGAATAGACACTTCTCTAAAGAAGACATCCAGATGGCCAACAGGCACATGAAAAGATGCTCAACGTCGTTCCTCATCAGGGAAATACAAATCAAAACCACACTCAGATACCACCTCACACCAGTTCAGACTGGCTAAAATGAACAAATTAGGAGACTACAGATTTTGGAGAGGATGGGGAGAAACGGGAACCCTCTTGCACTGTTGATGGGAATGCAAACTGGTGCAGCTGCTCTGGAAAACAATGTGGAGGGTCCTCAAAAAATGAAAAATAGATCTACCCTATGACCCAGCAACAGCACTGCTAGGGAATTTACCCAGGGGATGCAGGAGTACTGATGCATAGGGGCACTTGTACCCCAATGTTTATAGCAGCACTTACAACAGTAGCCAAATTATGGAAAGAGCCTAAATGTCCATCAACTGATGAATGGATAAAGAAATTGTGGTTTAGGGGCACCTGGGCGGCTCAGTCGGTTAAGTGGCCGACTTCGGCTCAGGTCATGATCTCACGGTCCGTGAGTTCGAGCCCCACATCGGGCTCTGTGCTGACAGCTCAGAGCCTGGAGCCTGTTTCAGATTCTGTGTCTCCCTCTCTCTGACCCTCCCTCGTTCATGCTCTGTCTCTCTCTGTCTCAAAAATAAATAAACATTAAAAAAAAAAAGAAATTGTGGTTTATATACACAATGGAATACTACGTGACAATGAGAAAGAATGAAATATGGCCTTTTGTAGCAACATGGATGGAACTGGAGAGTGTTATGCCAAATGAAATAAGTCATACAGAGAAAAACAGATACCATATGTTTTCACTCTTATGTGGATCCTGAGAAACTTAACAGAAGACCATTGGGAAGGGGAAGGAAAAAAAAAGTTAGAGAGGGAGGGATCCAAACCATAAGAGACTCTTAAAAACTGAGAACAAACTGAGGGTTGATGGAGGGTGGAAGGGAGGGGGGAGTGGGTGATGGGCATTGAGGAGGGCACCTGTTGGGATGAGCACTGGGTGTTGTATGGAAACCAATTTGACAATAAATTTCATATTAAAAAAAGTAAATGTTATTTATAACATTTATTTATAAAATTTTATTTATAACATTTATCATAGAATTTATTGCCCCCAAATAGATTGTAAATTCAATGAAAATATCAAATATTATACTTGTTTCTTTTTATGGGGAGGAAACTTATACCAATCTTGAGATTTTCTATAACTACATTATAGTGTATACTAGGTTGCCAGTTCAGAGTAAATGATATGTTAATGATACAAACACCTTGGAGGGTGTTTAAGAGGATAGGCATAAGAGGAATGTTGACCTCTATGTAAATTTTAGTTACACCAATTACTAGATGTGACCTTAGAGGATATATTTTAATTGTTTTCATGACAGTCTTCTGAAATACAAACTCTTAGTTCAGAACATTATTGTATATACTATTGCCAATGTAGTTTCTAGTACAATGGTAGGGACCTAGGAGGCATTTTAGTACTTCTGATGAATGAATAAATGAGAGTTCAAAGAAATTCACTCCACTGTCATTTCCTGTGCAGGTACAAAGGGAGACATTTTATGTAATTGTAAAATGTCTGTTTTGGAAAGACAAGCCTCAAACAAGAGTACCTATATTATCTAAACAAATCACTATTCAATTATGAAAATAAAGAAGTTTCTTTGATGTCTAGTAGTCTAAAACTTCAAAACAAAATCCAATTATTTTCAGCCATTATTTAATACAGCACCATAATAAGGATATAACTAAAGTCATATTCATCACTATGCATTCCTCCAAGGAACAAGTAAGGCAAGTAGAATGTTGGGATAGAGAAGAAACGAAAACTTTTGACAAGTGATGAATCAAGAAAACGTCCTATCTTCAAGGAGCAAATATTAATTAGGCTCTAAAAACTTATCTACATAATTACATGAAAGAATTTCTTTTTAAAATGTTCTTAGAAAAATCTAGAGTGACAAACACAGCTAATGGTTTAAAACTAATTAGATCTTAGCACCTAATGGAAACAAAGCTTGCAGTTAAAAGTCAATTTTTTACACTACCTGATATTTTGGTTAATACAAACTAAGTAACATAGATTCAAATTACTTTAATTAAAATGTTCTTTTGTATTTCTCCATTATTGTGATTGTACTATGCAGAACAGTATTACATTATTGATAAGTGTCCACTTGGTGTACTTAGACGGTCTGAGGGATTTTGATAAGTATGCTTCATTTTACTTACAAAGAAAGAATAAAACATTCCATTCAGTGTGACAAACTTCTCTGATGCTTAACACAGAGCTACAGTATAGTGCACGCCTTGAAAAAGAAGAGGCTTAAAGCATTGCACTGACTGAGAAACCATGGATAGATTACTTGATCATCTGAGCTAGTTACTTTCCTGGAAAAAGACAAGGGCACCTATAACCCTATATAATTTCTCTTAAGTTTAATACTCATTTAATATACTTAAGGCGCTTAGCATGGTGGCAGACGCTGGAAAGAGCTTCCACCTTTTCTCTTTCTTCTATAACATTATTAATTGGTATGGTTGCATTTATTTACTCATTCATCCAACAACTATATGTTCAATTGCTGCTTGGCAGTGTGCAGTGCTCTGGGGATGAAAGACAAGACCCATCTTTGTTCACAGGACTCTTAAAGTCTACAAAGAGAAAAACATTCAAATAACATTCAGCACGGTATTATAGTAGCTGGAAAAGAGCTGTTCACAAGTGTAAGGAAAAGGGCATGGTTAATTCCAGCAGGGATAGTGTGAAAGTGGAAGTCAGATAGATTCACTGAAAAGGTGATGTAAGGAGAATTTTGGACTTGGAAATATGGTGAGCAAACATACATGAGCCCATATGGACTTCTGTTAAGTTGAAACAAAATTTGTCAGAGATGGGAGAACATGAGAAAACCTGCAATAGAAGAGATGTTTATAGAAATCATGTCTGAGAGAATATTTTGTTTTATGGGGGATAAGTTTAATGGGGTAGTCAATAAAGATAATTAAAAGGATCCAAATGGGAATTAACATGAACACAGCCACATTAAAAAAGAGTCAGTGTGGGGTGCCTGGGTGGCTCAGTCGGTTAAGCGTCCGACTTCGGCTCAGGTCATGATCTTGCGGTCCGTGAGTTCAAGCCCCGTGTCAGGTTCTGTGCTGACTGCTCAGAGCCTGGAGCCTGTTTCAGATTCTGTGTCTCCCTCTCTCTGACCCTCCCAGTTCATGCTCTGTCTCTGTCTCAAAAATAAATAAACATTAAAAAAAATTAAAAAAAAAAAAAGAGTCAGTGCAGCTCTTATTTCCAAGTGTTGCATTGTAGAGCTCTGCCACTTGTCTCACACTTAGCAGAAATTTAGATAGTTTCTAACTTAATGGTCGAAAAGAATGAGGCTTCCTGAGGGAGGGACCTGTTCATCTGTACAAAGTAGTCATGCTAACTGTGATGGGGTTGCCAAGCATTCTCACTCAGCAATATATACACATATATTAGAAAAGGAGACACAAACTATGTGAAAATCAAGTAAGAAAGAAATCCAGAGGTGCCTGGGTGGCTCAGTCAGTTAAGACTCATACTTTGGTTCAGGTCATGACCTCACATTTTGAGTTCGAGCCCCGTGTGAGGCTCTGTGCTGACAGCTCAGAGCCTGGAGCCCGTTTTGGATATAGTGTCTCCCTCTCTCTCTGTCCCTCCCCTGCTTGTACTCTGTCTCTGAAAGAAGGAAGGAAGGAGGGAAGGAAGGAAGGAAAGAAAGGAAGGAAGAAAGTGAAAGAAAGAAAGAGAAAGAAAGAAAGAAAGAAAAGAAAGGAAGAAAGAAAGAAAGAAAGAGAAAGAAAGAAAAGAAAAGAAAGGAAAAGAAAAAGGAAAACAAAACAAAAGAAAAGAAAAGAAAAGAAAAGAAAAGAAAATAGAAGAGAAGAGAAGAGAAGAAAAGAAAAGAAAAGAAAAGAAAAAGAAAAAGGAAAAGGAAAAGAAAAGAAAGGAAAAGAAATCCTCAAAATGAAAAGTGATAACTAACTGATAGGAGATGTGGTAATGAAATAGAATGAGGTTTTATCATGAACTAAAGTGGGAGATAAAAAGAAAATGGTATAAGAAAATTTTCAGATCACTTTCCTGATTCTGTTGACTTGGGAGAGAAGAGAGAGGTAGCTCATAAAGGTATTTAGTGAGAAACAAAGATGGATTCGGAAAATTTATCTGTTTATTTTTGATAGGGGAAAGGGAAAGACAGTGGGTTGCTTTTGATAATTCTAACATTCACATGCCTTTTGAGTATCTGGTCAAATTTTCAGTGTGCCTTAACTTACATGTTTCTCTAAAATTTTGAAGCAATTGGCTAAACAAATACAGAAGTCCTGAGTATATGGGTAGACATTGAAATCAAGAGGATGAATGAGACTACTTAGGCAATTATGTTGAAGAAGAATACACAAAGTGTACCTTAACAACCATATAAACACCATTATTACATAATATAGAGTAAAAGGAGCTGGCAAAGTCCTGAGGAACAACAACAAAAAACAATTTGCTGGATCTCTTCCAGTATCTGCCAGGTAGGCAGAAATCCAGCAAAGAATACCTTTCAAATAAGAAATTAATGTGAATAAGGTCTGTTGCACTGAGTAGCTGCACTCAGTGGTCCAAAGCATTTGGAAACAAAGGGAATAATGGTAAATTTCCCCATAATTGTTTCCCTGGAGTTGGGAGGCAAAGATCTGATATGAAGGGAAGAGGAAGGATAAGACGTAATGTTTGATGTCTCATGTTCCCATTTCCTTGTTATTCATTTTCTCAGGTTTCTGTGAAATTAAATGATAATTTCACACTCTTGGGATTTCCTACCATGTATTTCTTTCTCTCCTCTCTCCCCATTTTCTGTCTACAGGGATGAAGCAAGAAGTAAGAATACCAAGGCCAGATTGTGATGTGTTACACTAATATAAACCATGTGTCTGACAATGTCGGACTCTTGAATTCAATCCAGTAAAGTCCCTAACTTATTATAATTCCAACATTTGAGTGTTTAGTCATGTTTAAATAATAGGAGAAGTGTCAAGTGAGGCTTAAATTATTTTTCTGACTTGAATTAGAAATGAAGGATATGGAAATACACACTGATCTATTTTCCACTCCTTTTATCCACATGTCTTAGCTGGGTAAACAAAAGAAAGAATTTAACACAATCAACCACATTAAACAAAAAACTTCCTTTAAATCATCTCTGTACCAATCAACTACATTTAGAAATTATGGTATTGTTATGCAAATGAAACACTAAAATCCAGAGTTAGGGAGCACTAGTTTAGAATGTTATGTTTTTAAGGTTACAAATCCAGTTCTTAATCTTACACTCTTCAGATTATTTTTTCTTTTGCTCTCCCACCCTGCAAGAACTAATATCTTAAGAAGTCTCACACAAAGAAATTTAAGGGTCATGCAATTTATATCAGATTACCCATTATCCAGGCCCTAGATATGCAATTTTATATCTTTGAACATTTGAAAAACACAAAGGCTTTACTTTCCTGTTGGAAATCATGAATGTAAATTACTTATTTAATAAATACAATATATTATTTAACATTATTTTCAGTGAGTTGCTTCAAAGCAACACATTAATAAGGATCAAGTAATTTGAAATCAGGGGGATGAGAAAGTACACCATGCCTGGAGCTAAAATACATTTCCTCTTCTGATTTTTTTTTTTTCTGGAAAGCTCTCCCACCAATCAAATCTCGGGATACTAGATGCTAGTCACTAAAGAATTACAAAATGATGATGAATAGCAGCTTTATGTTTTTATAAAACCGTACAAATCAAGGCCAATGGTCAAACATAGTCCCTAAGTTGTCTGGAGTTTCTTAAATGACCAATGATGGACTGTTCTGAATATATTCAGCTTTGCCAGAAAAATGAACCCCACTGACTCTATCCCATTTAAAATGTAACCCTTGACTATACTTTTAAATTTAATTTTTTTACTTTATGTACACAGAAATGTATTATTTTTGATGAATAGTTTTATAATAAGATAAAAAAAACGATCCTATTATCTGTAGGTACACAGTCCTTCATGCTGCTACTTGGTAGTAAAAAAAAACACTCCACCTGTCCTTTGTCCCATGCAACTACTGATCTCCTCCACATCCAGTGGTAGTCAGGTTAATGTTTTATGAGTGGATATCAAATAAAACCATGTGTAAACATATATTTGTACGTACATTTATTATAAGCTCTACTGATGTAGGAAATGTATAGCATACAATTTTAAAATAGTAAAAATTATATTACTCTTTATTATAAATTTTGTGAGGATAACTGATTTTTACAAATGCTTTTATTGAATATTTGTTGAATTCCTGTATCTGAAGTCACACTATTTGTTAACTATTGACATTATAACCAAAATGTTAGTTTCATAGCTGGTGTTGTCATTTAGCTAATGGGTAAGATAAAAATAAAACAACAAAATAAATGTCTTAAAATGGAATTTAACCATTAATATGTGGCCTTTTGTGTCTGCTTCTTTTCATATGGCATAGGTTTTTGGAGATTCAGCCATATTGTGGTACCTATCAGTGCTTCACTTATCTTTATTGCCAGATAGTATTGCATTGTATGGACATACTACATTTTGTTTATCCATTCATCAGTTCATGAACATTTGCGTCATGTTCACTCTAAATATGTGTGCAAATTAAGGTTTATGAGATAGTAAGGCTAAAGGCAAGTGTCAAAAAATGGGAAATTTATCAGAGTAATTCCATTTTTAAGGCTTCTTGGGAGAAAGTTAAATTGCCTTCCCTAGACAAATCTTCTTGGCATTGGAACACAGGGACATGTTTCTTCCCTTGGAACTTGAACATTATTCACATCTGTGGGACTCTAATTTAATCCAACATATCGTACAATGCATTTGAATATCTTGAGATCAACTTTACTTAGCATGACATGTGGAAATAAATCCAACTGAAATCTGTTAATCTTTAAAAAAATCCCATTACCACTTTAATTATATATTAATAGTAATTTCCAAAATATAAATAAGATCTAATTTTTCATAAATATAGCCGTTAAAATGATGCATAGTCCATAAATATGCTTATCTCAATGGTAATGGATAATATATTGAGTCCTAAGAGATAAATAAAATTGAATCCAAAATATTACTTAGGATCTCTCAAAATCTCAAAATTATGTTCAGCACCACATTGATTTCTTCATTATAATACTCAACACTGAGTTGCAGCATTGATAAATCTTTACTTGGAAAAGATGCTTTCTAGTAATGCTGGAGTTTCTAATTTTTAAGTGTTTACTGTGAGATCGAGTAGACACAAGAGACTTATAAACCAGACATTTGATTAGGGGCCTAATTTAGGGCATATTTTTTGGAGTCATAATTTAGCTTGTCGTTTTCCTTTGGATAAAGGTATCAAGAAACTTAGGCTAAGTCTCATGGGCAAAAGCTCTTTTTAGGAAATAAGCTTGCATTAACATTTTTTGAGAATCCAGTAGATTTAGTGGTTAAAAGCAATTTGCATTTTATAATCACAAAAATTTTCTCCAAGGTAAACCTAAAATTTAGTATCAGTTTTACTGGAAGTCATAATATTTATTTCAGTGATAACATATTCATTTTTTCCCACATTCAATTATAAGACATTCATGTTTGTGAGAATGTTGGAGAGATATAATCGTGGATCTCTCTAAGATTTTTGGACGGCATCCTGGTTTATCCCAGAAAGCTGTATTTTTTTGGGTTTTCCAACTTAAAGAGCTATAGGTTTTATTTCTAGATTAGTAGATAATACATTTCAAATGTTTTTGACACTAATTTCATTCCTTTGAATAATCCTGCCTTCTTCATCTACAAATGACAAACTCTTATCAGTGGTCTGCCGTATGCTCAGATGTATCACTAAAATTGATGAAAAAAGCAAACGCAGGGAATATAGTGACCATGATGCCCAATTCCTCCCATGTCCCTTTCAACTTTATCTACAAAACAAAGCAAGGACTGATGCAGGCAAAGTGGTAGAGGCAAGAGTGTGCATGTGATGGAAAAGGTCAGCTAACTTTTCCTCCCTTAATGATGGACTGGATTTACTGACTCACTATGAATGAATGGAACCTGGCAGAAGTGATGTTTCTCATTGTTTCTGTTCCAAGACTGAGTTATTAAAAGACTTGCTTATATCTTGAGTATTTGCTCTTTCTCCCCTTCTCCTCTTTACCTCTTGTCACTCACTCTGATACAGCCTGTTTCCAAGTTGTGAGTTGCCCTATGGAAAAGCCTACCTGGCAGGAAAATTAAGCCAATATTTATAAAGGAAATGAAGCCTTTCAAGAATGTGAGTGATCACAGAAATGGATTTTTTGTCCCTATTCAATCCTTGTAATGACCACAGCTGAGACTCACAGTTTTGGTCAAAACCACCTTGATTCCTAACCCTCAGAACTGTGTGAAGCTGCAAATGTTTAATTTTTCATGCTGCTAAATTTGGGGCAACTTCTGACAGTGCAATAGAAACCTAATGCAGATTCTGTCAGGATCTCAAGGAGATCAGACATGGACTTTAATTTTCTCTGAGCTAGAAAGGAAACCAAATAGCTAAATGTGGTTTTTGACACCTTTGAGAATTTGGCAATCCAAGAATGGGAATCTCCTCATAGAGATGACATAAATTTTAAATATACCAAGCAGAATGGATTTTTCTGCACCTGGAGGAACCATAGGGACACTAGAGATTGACCAAGTCTCCCTCTCTGTGAGGCTACAAAAGTGATAATACAAATAGGATTCTTCTCAGCACTCCAACAGAAGATTAGTAGGTAGAGCTATGCCCCTTCATGGAGATGGGATGAGGAGCCCAAACATTTATTTGTCTTTTGATGTCTAGTAGCAGAAGGAGGCAAATAAAAGTAAAAATGGACCAAAATGGACCCAGTAACAAATTGTACTGCAATCTAGAAGAACTGTTAGTAGCTCAGTGAAATAGGAAAGGTGGTACAGATATATAACTTTAAAAAGAAAAAAGCATTTAAGAAGGTTCAAGTAGAGAGGTACCCATGTGGGTCAGTCCGTTAAGTATTTGGCTTCAGCACAGGTCATGAACTCGCAGTTTGTGACTTCCAGTCCTGCACTGGGCTCTGTGCTGTTGGTGCAGAGTCGGCTTGGAATATTCTCTCTCTCTCTGCCTGTCTCCAACTTCCATGTACTCTTACTCTCTCAACAAACTTAAAAAAAAAAGAAGACGACTCAAGTAGAGCATTAAAGGAACTTCACGGATAATTGGAAATCAAACTGATCTTTGAAATTTAAAACTTTGTATCAACTCCTGGTTATAGTCCAGAATGTAGAGGGCTGGAAAGAGTTTCACTTCTATCATTGCAAAAACAATTAAAAAACTGAACTGATTTCAAATTCATGAGATTTTTTTTTTTGATCTGGATGGAGAAATGAGGTTGCATAACAACTGTCTGAATCAAAGCAGAGACAGGCACCTGGACGGAGAGAGAAACAGAGCTCTCACAAGCAGTTGACTCAACCAGCCACTAGAAAGAAGAGTTCATCTGGAACAGCTGACAAATTAGTGAAGTATAAATGGACTTTACATAACATAGGTAAACTAATAGCATGAAGCCCTGGTGGTGGTGGGGGGGGGCACAGAAATTGGTGGAGCTCTTTCTGCACAGACTCCAACTCCACGAAGAGCACACAGAAAAGACTGTAGAGAATCAGAGTGTCCACTGCAGTGACAGGAGGACCACAAGAGGAGTTGTGTGCAAGGGGAACAGAATTCCAGTCATGTTCATTTCTTCTATCTTTCCTAAAGGGCATAAGCCTCAAAACTGAGATAGAAGGGGAACAACAAAATAAATGAAAATACTATCACCTTTAGGATAGGTTAAACCTGGTGGAAAATAATAGAGAAAAAAAAAAAAACCTAAGCAGGGGGAAGGGCATGAATAGATGCTAAACCCCAAACTACAGTTGGAGGAAGGAGGTAAGAACTGCTAGGGCCACATCCCTGAGGCTCAGAAGCACGGTACCTGTCTAAGAAAAGGGAAATTCAGAACGAGAGAACACACCCTCCACCATCCTCCACAGCCAAAGTTAACAAGGTCTGAGTAACAAGTACTAACAAAATACTGCTAGAAAAGGGGCAAGAGAGGAATAAGAGCAAGTAAAAATACCTTTTCTAAGGCAATTATATTACTCGGGTGAGGCAACCTCCATGCTATATATAAGGTATCATTACAGAAATTTGAAGCTACTGTTGCCCTGAGGTTAAACACAGTAACGATGGGGGCGCCTGGGTGGCTCAGTCGGTTAAGCGGCCGACTTCGGCTCAGGTCATGATCTCGCGGTCCGTGAGTTCGAGCCCCGCGTCAGGCTCTGTGCTGACAGCTCAGAGCCTGAAGCCTGTTTCAGATTCTGTGTCTCCCTCTCTCTGACCCTCCCCCGTTCATGCTTTGTCTCTCTCTGTCTCAAAAATAAAATAAAAACGTAAAAAAAAAAAATTAAAAAAAACAAAAAACAAAAAACAAAACAAAACAAAAAAAAAACCACAGTAACGATGAACTTCAAAACCAGCCCAGTTCCTAACTGTAAACACTCAGCAGATAAAACATCCCCATTTCTATTCATTAAAAAAATTTACCTCTTTCTATGTAAGATTTCATTTTTAACAACAACAATAAAATCACAAGGCAAAACAATAACCAAGAAAAAACATACTCTGAAGGGACAAAGCAATCATCAGTCAGACTCAGATAGGATACAGATGTAGGAACTATTTGATACAAAATTTAAGTTAACTATGACTAATATGTTAAAGGATCTACTAAAAAAGTTGGACAGTATGCAAGTTAAGGTGAATATGTTTAGCAGAGAGATAAAAAAGTCAGAAATGAAAAGACACAGTGACAGAGATGAGATGGTTTCACTGGTCTCATGAGTAGATTTAAGACAGTGAAGAACAAAATCAATGAACTTGAATATTCATCAATTAAAATTGCCCACAGTAAGCACAAAGTAAAAAGTGATAAAAATTGGATACAGCATGTGGAACACTATAAAACATTTAAAAATGCATAAAAAGGAGAAAAGAATGAAGAATAAGAATTTGAAAAATAATAGCTGAGATTTTTCCAAAATTAATGACAGGCACCAAGCCACAAATTCAAAAATGTCAAGAATCCTAAGCACAAATAAATCACACATCACATATCACATATACACGAGTGCAAGGATTTGTCATATCATATTAAAATGTTCAAAAAAAAAAAGAATAAGTCTTGAAGGTATCCAGAAATAAAATGAGATATTAAGCATGAAAGGGAAAAAAAAGTGTTATAGCATATTACTTATTATAGAAAGAAAAGAACATAGTGTTCAGAAGATAGTGGTCTGACATGTTGAAAGTGCAGAAAGAAAAAAAACCCTGAAATTTATATACAGGAAAATATATTTCAAAAACTAAGTAGAAATAATGACCTTTCCTTATAAACAAATACAGAGAGATATATTTGCCAGCAAAATAATTTGCAGGAAATGTTAAAAGAATTTCTTCAAGCAGAAGGAATAGGATGCCAGATAGAAAGTTGGATTGAAACAAAGAAATAAGGAGCCATAGAAATCAAATAAATGAAGGTAAAATACAATTCTTGATTTTATTTTTAACTGCTCTAAAGAAATGGTGATTGTTTAACAAAATAGTAACAAGGTATTGTATATTTATAGTATATGTAATGTAAAATAAAGGACATAAATAGCTCAAGGGATGGAAATAAAGAATTGAGAATATGCTGTTGTAAAGTCTTTCCACTGCACATGATATAGAATAATAATACTTAAAGGTACATTCTGATTAAAGATTTATATTATAAAAACTAGGGCAATAGTTAAGTTTCTAAAGGGTATGAATAACATAATAGAGAGAGACAAGTAGCATTATAAAAAAAAATCCTTAATTCAAGAGAGGAAAAAGAAGAAACAAAGACAGGCAGAACAAATGGAAAATGGGTAACAAGACAATGTTACCATATCAACTACATCAATAATCACTTTATTTTTTTTCAAAAAATTTTTTTTAATGTTTATTCATTTTTGAGACAGAGAGAGACAGAGCATGAATGGGGGAGGGGCAGAGAGAGAGGGAGACACAGAATCGGAAGCAGGCTCCAGGCTCTGAGCCATCAGCCCAGAGCCTGACGCGGGCTCGAACTCACGAGCCGCAAGATCGTGACCTGAGGTGAAGTTGGACACTCAACCGACTGAGCCACCCAGGCGCCCCTATATAATCACTTTAAATATGAATGGCCTCAATGAAAGATTTAAAAGGCAGCTGGGGTGGTGGCTCAGTCCATTAAGGTTCCAACTTCAGCTCAAGTCATGATCTCCCACTTCATGGGTTCAAGCCCAGCATTGGGCTCTGTGTTGACAGCTCAGAGCCTAAAGTCTGCTTCAGATTCTGTGTCTCCCTGTCTCTCTCTGCCTCGCTCCCCTTGCTCTCTCTCTCTCTGTCTCAAAAATAAACATTAAAAAAATAAATGAAAGACAAATATGATCAGATTTTTCTATAATATAAATATATATAATATATATCATTTTATACTTTGCTATAAATATATATTTAAAATGATATAAACAATGCAAACATTAGTCAAAATGTGACTGAAGTAGCTTTATTAATATCAAAGTAGAGTTTGGAGCAAGGAATATTGTTAGGAATAAAAAGGGACATTACATAATGATAACAACACCAATTCTCCCAGAGGACAAAATAATCCTGAATGCATAATCACTGAATGACAGAGCTTCAAAATACATAAAAAAAAAAAACAAAAAGGAAAGGAAAGGAAAGAAGCAAAAGAAAAATCTGATAAAATAGATAACTGATAAAGTGGATAGAAAATCAGGAAGGATATATGAGAACTTAAAAACACTAACAACTAATTACAGTTAAGGTGTAATTTTGAACATTCCACTCAGTAACAGTAGAAATAATATTTTTAAGTGTATTTGGAACTTGAGACAAGATAGATTACATTTTAGGTCATAAATTAAAATAACAAATTTGAAAGAATACAAATTATGCAAATTATGTTCCGTGTCCATCATGGAATTAATTTATTATACTGGACGGAAAAAGTCTAAATGAATGAGAAGAAATACGCCAAAACATGAGCATAAATAAGGAGAAAAAGGAGGAAACAATTGAGAGCCAATAAATATATGGAAGATATGTTCACCGTCATTTATACAGGAAAATACAAATAATGATCATGAGATAACTTTCTGTACCCATTCAGTTGACAAAAATTAAGAAGTCTGACAATAATAAGAATTGAAAATATGGGAATAGGTGGGATCTTCATAAATGAGTGTGGGGAATGTACATTTCTACACTCTCTTTGGAAATTTTAATATTCATATTTCCAATAACTCAATAATTTTATTCCTTATATATCCAATAAAAATTCTTGCACATGTGTACCAACATTTACTGAGAATTTTTTTTTAATTTTTTTCAATGTTTATTTCTTTTTGAGAGAGAGAGCACAAACAGGGGAAGGGCAGAAAGAGAGGGAGACACAGAATTGGAAGCAGGCTCCAGGCTCCCAACTGTCAGCACAGAGCCCAATGCGGGGCTCAAACCCATGAACCATGAGATCATGACCTGAGCTGAAGTTGGATGCTTAACCAACTGAGCCACACAGGCACCCCAACATTTACTAAGAATTTTTATAACAGCAAGGATAGCAGCAAAGAGGTAAAAGTTTGAAATAAATTAAATGCCTATAAATAGGAGATTGAGAAAAATATTGACTATTTACAGAAAGGAAATATAACAGTGAAAATTAATGAACATGGGGAAATCTTAATATACAATATGATGCTCTTTTCTTAAGTTTAAAAGCAAGGAAAACAAGAGACTACTGATATACACACATGCATATGGCCGTATTTTAAATAAAAAATAATAAAGCAACATTTATTCTAATGAATTGGATGAAAGGATACAGGAGGATGTAATGGAGAAAAAACACTATATTAACAGTTACATGAAACAAAAATAATAAATAATAAACAAAAGAATGAGTAAGTGCATAAATAATACATTTTAAAAAGATCAGTTTCCTCTAATATCAGAAATAAGACAAGAATGTTCACTCTTGCCACTTTTATTCAACATCGTACTGGAAGTTCTAGCCACAGCAATTAGACAAGAAAAAGAAACGAGGCATCCACATTAGTAAGGAAAAAGTTAAACTGTCACTATTTGCAAACAGCACAATAACGTTGCAGGGTACAAAATTAATACCCAGAAATTTCTAACATTTCCATATGCTAATAATGAAGCAGCAGAAAGAAAAATTAAGAAAACAATCCCATTTATAATTGAACCAAAAAGAATAAAATACCCAGGAATAAACTTAAATGAAGAGGTAAAGACCTATATTCTGAAAACTATGAAACACTGATAAAAGAAAATGAAGATGACACAAACAAATGGAAAAATATTCCATGCTCATGGACCAGAAAAATTAATATTCTTAAGATGTCCATATTACCCAAAGCAATCTACAGATTCAATGTAATCTCTATCAGAATACCAATACCATTTCTCACAGAACTAAAACAAATAATCCTAAAATTTGTATTGTACTACAAAAGACACCACATAGCCAAAGCGATCCTAAAAATGAAGACCAAAGCTGGAGTTATCACAATTCCAGATTTCAACAAACACTACAAATCTGTAGTAATCCAAAAAGTATGCTACTACAAGAAACATAGAAAAAATAGATCAATGAAACAGACTAGAGATCCCAGAAATAAGCACACACTTGTATGGCCAATTAATCAACAACTGAAGTAATAATATACAATTGGGAAAAGACAGTCTCTTCAACAAATGCTGTTGGGAAAACTATATAGCTGTAGGCTAAAGAATGAAAATGAATCCTTTTCTTATACCATACACAAAAAATAAACTCAAAGTGAATTAAACACCTAAATATAAGACCTGAAACCATAGAACTCCTAGAAGAAAACACAAGCAGTAATCTCTTTGACATTAGGTTTGTCAAAATTTTTCTAGAAATGTCTCCTCAGGCAAGGAAAGCAAAAGCAAAAATAAACTGTTGGGACTATACCAAAATAAAAAGTTTTGTACAGTGAGAATAAACATTAACAAAATGAAAATATAACTTAATGAGAAAAGATATTTGCAAACCATATATCTGATAAGAGGTTGATATCTAAAATATATAAAGAACTTATACACACTAACACCAAAAACACATAATCTGCTTAAAACTGGGCAAAGAACTAAATAGACATTTTTCCAAAGAAGACACACAGATGTCCAACAATACATGGAAAGAGGCTCAATACCACTAATCATTAGGGAAATGCAAATCAAAACTGCAGTGAGATGTCACTTTATACCTGTCAGAATGGCTAGTATCAAAAAGATGAGAAATACGCATTGGTGAGGAAGTGGAGAAAAAGGAATCTTCATGAACTGTTAGTAGGAATGTAAATTGGTGCAGCCACTGTGGGAAGTAGCAGCTTTCCACTACAAAAAACCAAAAATAGAAATACCATATGACTCAGTAATTTTACCACTGGATATTTACCCAAAGAAAATGAAAACACTAATTCAAAAAGCTATATTCACCCTTATGTTCATTACAAACAACCACACACACACACAGGAATATTTGCCCCCCAAAGGTTGACATCTTGGCTTTGTAAAAACATGGATGAACCTAGAGGGCATTACACTAAGTGAAATAAGTCAGACTGAGAAAGACAAACACCATATGATTTCACTTATATGTGGAAACTAAAAAAACAAAACAATAACAAAAACAGAATCAGATCTATAAATACTGAGAACAAACTCATGGTTACCAGTGGGGAGATGGTAGGAGTTGTGCAAAATGGGTGAAGAAAAGTGGGAGACACAGGCTTCCAGCTATGAAATGAATCAGTGGTGGGAATAAAAAGGACAGCATAGGAAATATAGTTCCTGGTACGGTAATAGCTTTTTATGGTGACAAATAGTAGCTACACTTGTCCTGAGCATAACATAACATATAAGCATAATGTATAAATTTGTCAAATCATTGTGTTGTACACATGAAACTAACATAACATTATGTGTCAACTATACTCGAAAAAAATGAATAGCTAGGTGCTGGTAAGCTGAAAATCTTTAATGATTAAAAGTATTTTTTTAAGATTTAAAAGGTTTCAAGGGTTAAAAACATTAAGATGCTTGCAAATATATTAACTCATATTACGTAAGCCATCACAGTGGCAAAATAAACAAAATAATATAGTTCATAATTACTCCTAATGCATTTGAATCAAATCAAAATTACACATATTTATTTTCTTTTTTTTTTTTTAAGAAAGACTTTACATGGATATTTAGTAGGACCACTTAGGAAATGCCTTGGATAACACCCTTCAAATAAATCATTTCTTCTGCATATGCAAAGGGTAAGCTAGAAGTCTACTACTGTGCACATCTAAAAGGAGATAATCATCAGGGATTGATCTGAAAAGACCAAAACAAAACAAAAAACTCAGAAAACTAATAACAAAAACTAAAATTAATTTTGCATATATATGACCTTTATATCCTCTGAAAAACAACTATAGATAATTTTTCCCTTAAACATATGACTTAAGGGGCACCTGGGTGGCTCAGTCAGTTGGGCATCCGACTTCAGCCTGGGTCATGTCTCCCAGTGTGTGGGTTGGATCCCAGAGCCTGCTTCAGATTCTGTGTCTCTGCCTCTCCCCCACTCACACTGTGTCTTTCTCTCTCAAAAAAGTAAATTAACATTAAAAAAATTAAAAAAAAAAAGAAATAGGGCTAAATATTTCATATGATTATCCTGCTTGTCTCATAATCAGTTTATAGGTAAAATCATATAATACATTTCACGCTCATTTTGACATCATTGTGTATATATTTAAATTTATAGTGTGAGCCATGTTTTGTGACATTTGCCACTTTATATCAGCAATTTTATATCAACAAATGAAACATCTACTTCAAGAAGTCGGTTGCAGAATGTATTCAATTTTATGCAAATAAGAAAGTCAATGTCACAACCTTTTGAAAAGTTATCTAATATTAGTGCATTGTAAATGACCACTATTAAACCAGGACACTACATCATAATTCAATTGCTGTGCACATTCTCGATTTATTTATTTTTCTTACGTTATAACACTCTGAGCATAGGCTTTGAATATTGTGTGCAATTTCAGGCCAAAGCAGCTTTATATAAAAGATGAATTCATATGAGGTAGCCTTATAATGAATGCTTTAAATCACTGTGAGCCCTGTAAATGAGAAGCCCTACTTTTTTTCTTTTTTTTTTTACTGTCTCTTGAGAACTCATTAAGACAGCAAACACGTTTTTGAGAACAACCCAAATCATATACAGAACACACTAGCCCTTGTATCAAGAAGATCCTCTCAGTGAAAAACACTATAACTTTTGAACTAGAAAGTGGCATTAGAGATACATTTACGCACGGTGGTTCTTTCCACTAGGACTGCCAATTCCTAGTGCTGGGTTTGAATCTAAGTTAATTGATCCCCTATGTTGGTCTTCAATAATGTGTACCTCATTATAATCTTGCATGCAGAACGCTAGGCTATAAGAAGTTTTATTGATGCATATTGGAGCGAAACGACAACACAAAGGAATTCTTTTTTGAACCTAAATGTTGTGAAGAGGGCAAAACAAACACTGTCCATCAACTGTTTCACATTTATTCTCCTGAGACCTAAAAAAGAACACATTGTCATTCTAAGTGTTTCAGTTACATTTAACCTTCACATGCCTTATCAAAATCTCAAAGTAGGTTAGATTAAATTATGCTATGCTATCCAAATTCGAGTATGAACTGACAATGTTTTCATCAAGCAAATAATTTATCAAGCAGTTAATAAACAAGCCCATACAGAGTAGTGGAAAGAAATCTGGGATTGTATTCAGAACCTGGACTCTAACCTTTGATGTGTATGTTAATGTCATCACAGCCTTCTCTAGATAGTTTAATAATAACAATGACCTTACAGTATATTACCCAGAATATGTTAGATAGTGCATTTGAAATCTCCCTTACATAAAAGTACAGCAAATCTTAGTTGTGTGTGTTTAGATCACACAAACATGTTACACACAAGTGCAACACTTCTTGTTAAACTGCTTAATAATACATTCTTCACTAAACATTTTTATATAACCACTCATTTAATAATCCATTTAGCAATCCACATATATATTTAACAATTTCACTTATTAAATAAGTGGAAAGGCCAGTAAGTATTTTAATAAGCAGTTCTGACTCTAAAGATACTGTTTTTTCCCCTATATCATAGTAGACAAGAGAACACTTTTCTTTTTTTCAATGTTTATTTTTGAGAGAGAGAGAGAGAGAAAGAGAGAGAGAGAGAGAGAGAGAGAGAGAGAGACAGGGAGGGAGAGAAAGAGAGGGAGACACAGAATCTGAAGCAGGCTCCAGGCTCTGAGCTGTCAGTTCGACAGTGGGGCTCGAAATCATGAACTGCAAGATCATGACCTGAGCCAGAGTTGGATGCTTAATGGACTGAGCCACCCAGGCGCCCCCAGAACACTTTTGTAGTTAGGTTTAGAGTTGGAGCAGGTAATACACTGCTGTTAACTAAAAATTAATTCTCTTTGATCTGGGAATGTAATATTTTTAATAAGTGTATCCTCTGAAGAGGGGATACACATAGAGAAGTTAGAAAAAAGGTGATTCCTGCCTATCTACCTATTATAATAAGCTGAAACTCTGACAAAGACAGATGTCCAGAGGTGCATCACTCTTATACCTGGGCAGTAGACAACTAAATACAGCCAGGATGAGTGTGGGAATCAAAACAGGATGAGTGAATATAAATTTATCTAAGAAGTATGGCTATATGAACAGAAATAAATGATATAGAAACTAAAAACCAATAGAACAGATCAATGAAATCAGGAGCTAGTTCTTTGAAAACATTAACAAAATTCATAAACCTATAGCCAGACTTATCACAAAGAAAAGAG
Source organism: Panthera uncia (assembly GCF_023721935.1). Taxonomy (NCBI): domain Eukaryota; kingdom Metazoa; phylum Chordata; class Mammalia; order Carnivora; family Felidae; genus Panthera; species Panthera uncia. The sequence continues at coordinate 46,556,015 of NC_064812.1, read as the reverse complement.
AAAGAGCCCAAATAAATAAAATCACAACTGAGAGAAGAGAAATAACAACCAACACACAAAAAAATACAAATAGTTATAAGAAAATATTATGAAAAACTATATGCCAACAAAATGGACAACCTGGAAGAAATGGACAAATTCCTAGAAACTTACAAAACGCCAAAACTGAAACAGGAAGAAATAGAAAACTTGAACAGACTGATAACATACAAAGATATTGAATCAGTAATCAAAAAACTCCCAAAAAACCAAAAGTCCCAGACCAGATGACTTTACAAACAAATTCCACCAAATATTTAAATAAGAGTTAATATCTATTCTCAAACTATCCAAAAAATAGAAAAGAAAGAAAACTTCCAAATTCATTCTATGAGGTCAGAATTACCCTGATACCAAGACCAGATAAAAACATCACTAAGAAAGAGAACTACAGACCCATATCCCTGATGAACACAGATGCAAAAATTCTCAATACAATACCAACAAACCAAATCCAATAATACATTTAAAAAATCATTCACCATGCTCAAGTGGGATGTATACTTGGGTTGCAAGGGGGGTTCAGTATTCAGAAATCAGTCAATGTTATATACCACATTAATAAAAGAAAGGATAAGAGTCATATGATCATTTCAATAGAAGCAGAAAAAACATTTGACAAACTACAACATACATTTATAATAAAAATGCTTAACAAAGTAGGTTAGAGGAAACATACCTCAACATAATACAGACATATATGGATAACACACAGCTAGTATCATACTCAATGGAGAAAAACCGAGAATTTTCCCCCTACAGTCAGGAACAAGACAGTGATGTCCACTCTCATCACTGTTATTTAACATAGTATTGAAAGTCCTAGGCTCAACAATCAAAAACAAAAAGAAATAAAAGTCATCCAAATCATCAATGAAGAAGTAAAACATTCATTATTTGCAGATGACATGATACTATATATAGAAAACCTGACATATTCCACCCAAAAACTGTTAGAACTGATAAATGAATTCAGTTAAGTTGCAGGATACAAAATCAACACACAGAAATCTATTGCATTTATATATGCTAATAATGAAGCAGCAGAAAGAGAAATCAAGGAATCAAGCCCATTTACAATTGTGCCAAAAGCAAAAACATACCTAGGAATAAACCTAACCAAAGAGGTGAAAGACTTGTGCCTGAAAACTATAAAACACAAATGAAAGAAATTGAAGAGGACACAAGGAAATGGAAAGACATTCCATGCTCAAGGACTGGAAAAACAAATATTTTTAAAATGTCTACACTACCCAAATTAATCTACACATTTAATGCAGCCTTTATCAAAATACCAACAGTATTTTCAGAGAGCTAGGCCAAACAACCCAAAATTTTGTATGGAACCACAAAAGACCCAGATAACCAAAATAATCTTCAAAAAGAAAAGCAAACCTGGAGGCATCACAGTTCTGGACATCAGGTTATATTACAGTCTGTGGTAATCAAAACAGTATGGTACTGACACAAAAATAGACAGAGATCAATAGAACAAAATAGAAAACCCAGAAACGAACCCACAATTATATGGTCAATTCAACTTTGACAGAATAAGTAAGAATATCCAATGGGAAAAAGACAGTCTCTTCAACAAATGGTGTTGGGAAAACTGGATGGCAACCTACAAGAAAGAAAGAAAGAAAGAAAGAAAGAAAGAAAGAAAGAAAGAAAG